>NW_009941364.1:37292-64057 GCF_000696875.1 Nestor notabilis | reverse complement strand
CACCCAGAATCTCCTCTCTGTCGTATAGTCAGCCTCCTGAAAAATAGGAGCATGTTATTCTGAAGTGTTCATCACCTCCTACATTAGTTGAACAGATCCTGCAAAACCACTTTGGATAGCAGGAAAAAATATTAATTACTAGGATAACTGTAACATTTTAATAGACAGCATAATAGAGTTTTAAATAGACAACTGCAAGTCAAAAAAGCATTTATTTCAGAAACCGGTGATCAGAGAATAATGTGTCTCTGGAGGGGAGGGTTGTCAAATCAATCCTTGTTGTTGGTACTTCTGGTTACACACTTGTGATAAGGCAAATAAGCACAACAGGACAGTGGGGGAGAAAGGGGACTGTTTAGTCACTGATCAGCATACAAGGTATCTGATAATTAGGGAGAGAATTTTCTCTGGTCTACTGAGAGAAAGCAGAGATGTCTGAAAAACCTCTAGACTAAATTATTTCAAGAAATAACGGTCAAAGTTTTTTGCTTCTAAAAATTTCTATCAACTTCTTTTTACATTAAGTACTTAGCCACTAGTGCAAATGAGTCATCATGGTGCTTTATCACTGTCAAGCAACTAGTTTGGTCTGAAGAGCTTAAAATCTCCAGCAAATCTGACAAGCCAAAATGGCAAGGCCGTATTGAACCCTGATCTAAGGAGAGCTGCAGCTGGTTGAGTCTCTGTGCTGCTTTATGGAGTGAGATAGTGTCAGACAATACTGATGTCCCCTTTTCCTCTTTTTTCACCCTGAAAAATACTTATTTGGATTACACCATGCTCACTGATTCCAGTCCTTTAGTCTGTAGAGATGTTAGAAAGAAGTCAGACAATGATAGAATGGTTTGGGTTGGAGGGGACTTTAATGATCATCTAGTTCTAATCCCCCTGCTAGGCAGAGACACTTTCCAGTAGACCAGGTTGCTTGAAGCCTCATCCAACCTGGCCTTGAACACTTACAGGGATGGGGTATCTGTAACTTCTCTGGTCAACCTGTGCAAGTGCCTCACCATGCTGGTAGTAAAGAATGTCTTCCTAATATCCAATATAAATCTACACTTTTTCAGTTTAAAGCCATTCCCTCCTGTTATATTGCTACTTGATCTTATAAAAAGTCCCCTTCCACAGAAGGTCCACAGAGGTTTGGATTCCTTGTAAAGCTGCCTTCAACATACCACTTTTACTTTTGTTCTTTGACTAAGTATTAGTATAATGTAAAGTGATGACTTACATTTCTGTGAGTACACTGATACATCTAACAAAGACCTCAAAAATGAAGTGCTTCCTCATCTAAAGTAAAAGAAAGGTAAAAGAAAAGGAGCAAAAAGCCAGAACTGGGTATGCTTTTTGCTCATTAACTTCTTTTACGAGTTAGAGTTGCTACATCTGTGAACCTGCTTTCCCAACTATAAAATATCACAGATGTCCTCTGTTTATAAAACACTCTGGAGGAAATATATCAACAAATGCAATCTATTAAAACTTTTGGTTTTGCTTTGTTTTGGTTTTTTGAACTTTACAAGTGTTTTTTTCATTTGTTTTCAGGCTGGGTATATGGAGTCTCTGTAACTGGAGAAGGAATATTAAAAGTATGTGGTGTTTGAATAGCAGATGTAGAAAGAACTGGAAGCTGTTTCTCTGAAGTTTTACTCCTCCTTTAAAATAGTCTTCTTGATACAGACAATAGTACTATGTGTTTGTTTATATTTGTGCATAAGAATACTTTAATATCAGTTAGAAGGAATACATTAAGTGTACTGGTGGGAGATCAATTTATGGCAAGTATTACCGATTTCAGTGAAGTTTCAGCTCAAGATATTTGTGTGGGTTTTTTCATTCTTTTTACTTGTGTCATTTCTGAGATCTCATAGAAAAAATTATTAGTCTAAATACCAAAATATTTTTATTTTAAACTAAAAAAAAAACAAGTGAAAGACACTAATAGTGGATTAAAATGTGCAAATTTTTTTTTTGTATGAAATGATATTAAGCATTTCAATTGTAAGAAAATATCTTTCTGGATGTAAAAGCGTGTTGAAAACAGCATGATATTGCAAAATGTCATTCTTGCATTGAGGCATAGTCATACTGTTTCGATTCCCAGAATCATGATGAATAGCAGCTAACTTTAACTACAGTAGGATATTCACCCATATGACACTTTATAATATAAGAAACTGCATTAAAGCCCTGACCAAAGTCATGATACAGCTGGTGAGCAGTTCAGTTTTCCCTCTCTTTGACTAGAGGTGCTGATTGATAAGGGGAAAGATTGCTTGTTAGTCATAAACAAGAATCAGGAGGAAGTTAAGGCAGTCAGTAATTGCAATTTTTCCAAGAGAAAGTCCTTCCACCTGGTGTAGGTACTTGCAAAGCTACTATGGGAAAGTAGCAAGTACCTTGGAAGATGAGCAACAAGGGCATAATCCTCAGCACCTGCAGGACTCTATCTCTGCTACAACTGTAGGATATTTTTGTTCCTGAATATTTCTTACTAAGGAATTATTTGGACAATGAGGTGAGCATTAGGGACAAGTTGGGGACTTCAGTGCATTGGGGAAAATGTAGAGGGTGGATGCATGGGGCTGAGCAGCAGCTTTGGTGGTCAAGCTAGAAGTGACAGGCTGAGTGGTTGTGAATTCAGGACTGGTGATAAGGTTGGGAGGCAGACTGAAGTATGATATGAATGAAGGACAGATAAATTTTAAAATTTCAGTGTAGTTTATTTTTATCATTTCCTGCCCTGCACTCCCACCCTGTTCACAAGGATTATCTTTACTTCAGTTACAGGCCAAAATCAACCCCTGAGGCTTCAGTAGGATTGTAGGATTCCAGTAAAACTCTTCAGAACTAGAGGTACTTTTTTTTTTTTTTTTTTTTTCCACCTTTTATTTAGTAGATAGAGAAATATATGGGATGAGTATTTTGTCACTTGGCTCCAGCCAGCTGGATTATTTCTAGCTGGCTGATCACGTCTCTTACACCTAGTGATATAAATTATGAGCTTAGTTAAAATGGCATGTGCTTTTTAATTCATTTTCTTTTTTTATTAGAATAATCCAGCAGATTGCTTTATTTTTCCAAACCGCAACAAAAAGATCATGAGTGAACACTCCTGGACTTCTAGTCCCTAGAGAGCCATCATGCATTTAAATAGGCATGCTCCTTGGCCTTATGCTAAAAGGCTAATCCTAGAAAAACAGGGCAATGAGGTCTTTCATTTGCCAGTGTTTTCCATAGTGTCTTATTCTCTTTTACCAGGCTTGTGGTGGTGTATTGCTGTGTGCTTTTCCATACAGTCTGGCTGCTTCCTCATGAATCTAAATCCTTTTATATAAAAAGACATATATTAGCTCCCTTGGTATGCATGTATCTTGTACAAGTATTCAAGATGAATAGCTCCCTATGGCCTTTTAGCAACCTCTTTGCTAAGCTGAAGCAGGATACAGACCCTGAATGGATATTCTGCTTTTCTTCCTGGAACAAGTCCTGTTGAAGAGGCATTGAGTTTCTGTCATGCTTGATGTGGCCAGGCCCTCCGCATTCTGGGGTTTGGAGCCTATGATCCAGTTGAAATTTATCCTTTCCTATGGAGTTTGGCAAACAAAATTTATTTCTCTTTTTGTCCTTCTTTTCTAGTTCCTTCAATCTTCTCCCTCCTACTCGATAATATCTTCTGAAACTTGCGTAAAACCAGAAAAAAAGATTAATACTGGCAAAGCAGGGAAAGAAATACTAGATAGCATGTCAGGTGAAAGTCAGCAACTGAAGAAAATTTGCTATGATCATAGAATCACAGAATGGTTTTGTTTGGATGGGACCTTAAAGTTCATCTAGTTCCAACCCTCCTGCCATGGGCAGGGACACATCTCACTACACCAGGTTGCTCCAAGCCCCGTCTGGTCTGTCTGTGAACACTGCCAGGGATGGGGCATCCACAGCTTCTCCGGGCAACCTGTGCCAGTGCCTCACCACCCTCACAGTGAAGAATTTCTTCCTGATGTCTAATCTAAGTCTAAGCTTTTTCAGTTTACAGCCATTCCACATTGTCCTATCACTACATGACCTCAGAAAAAGTCCCTCTCCAGCTTTCTTGTAGGCCTCTTTTAGGTACTGGAAAGCTGCTATCAAGTCTTCCCTGATCTTTCTCTTTTCCAGGCTGAACAAGCCCAAGTCTCTCGGCCCATATTCTGATTTGTAGACCTCGTTAAGAACTCGCCAACAAAGCTTAAGTTGACAAGCAGGTATTCTTTATTGCAGCTCTGGGAGACACAGGGGATATCTCCTCCTAATGTGTGTCTTGTTTAAGCATCAAACAGACCGTGATTATATTGTTGCTAAACATACATATGCATTACATTTCTGACAGATGTCATATGTATGTATTAGTTGTCCAAGAGTTGTTTTACATAATTCCACGCCTATTTTTGCATGTGCATATCAACGTGGTAGTGGTCTTTGGTGGTCGTTTTACTTCTTCCAACGATCTTCATCACTTGCCCGTTCCTTGAACCCTTGTTCTGGAATTCTTTGAAGCATGCGCAGTAGATAAATGCTTACGCCAGCTTAATTAGTCTGGTAACACCACTGACATAAGTGAGTGATTTCTCCTCGTCCTTCTACTTATCAGTTAACTTCGCTACAGCACCTCCTGAATATCTGCTGGTTTCAGATACTCCTTAGCTACAGTCCTGTTTTGGTTACAATAAATTTTGTCTGAAGGTCATAAGGTTCTAAAACTGCCAGCTACAACAGTTTATCTTATACAAGGATCTTTCTTATGTTCTTTTGGTTGGGCTTTTTAGGTTTGGAAAGTTTTGTTACGTACAAAGCCACCAAGCTTAAAGCCACTCAAAACTGAATTTTCTTATTTACAAAGGACTATGTTTCATTTTGTACTTCCTTATCTCAATTCAGAGGAGAGGTTGTGTATGATGATTTACATGATGTTGTAGGAAAGATAAATTCCAGTGCCTGCTACAATTCAGTCACTTTATTCAGTTTTTTTTCTTTATTATTATTAGTATTGTTAGTGTAATTGGGAAAATGAAGTTTGTTAAGCTTGTGTGTATGTGTTGTCAGTTCTGTCAGTTACTACCTGTGAACTTGTTACCCAACTTCAACCAAATTTTACAGGGGTTAAAATATCAGAGCTAGTGTGTTCTGAACTATTTTTTTTTTTTTTTAAATGGCTTTTTTTGTTTGTGTTTGTTTTTTTGGGTTGTTTTTGCTTTTAGGAAGGTGTGTGGGTCTCATGGAGGTTTGGTTTTCTTGTTTGGTTTTTGGTTGTTTTGCTTTGCTGTGTTCTTTTTAGTTGGGGCGGGGGGTTGTGGTGTGGTGTGGTATTTTTTTTTTTTTGTGGGGTTTTGCGGTGGGGTCTTTTTTTCTTTGGTTTTTTTTTTTGTTGTTTGTTTTTTTTTTTTTTTTAAATAGAACCAATCAGTGAATAATACTGTACAGGAGAGGAGTGAATGTTTCTCTGGAAAGAGAAGCGGGGGGGTTAACTCAACTTTGAGGCTACACACCAGAGAATCCACATTCCTTAACTTCAGATTCTTCTGTGTTCTAGGGCAGGTACCAGGAGCGTTGAAATGCTCTCAGTAGCATTTAACCTCAGCTGAGCTGCCTTTTTGCTTTCTTGGGTAGTTGTAGAACACAACTGTGCAAATGACTGATTTCTCAATTTTACTGGCAGTTTAAGAGCAAAATGCCTGAAATCTACGGTTTTCTGTAAATGAAAGTTTAAGACTATATTTATGTAAAAAATATCTCTTGCCAATTAATAAATCATAAACTTTCAAATCCAAAGACATATTAGAATGTTCTGAGATAATTCTAAAAAAAAGCATCAAAATGATTGTCTTCAGGTAAAAATGGTACAGTATGAAATGAATGGTTTGTTGGTTTCTGATGGGGGTAGTAGTGACAGTCTGAGGTTAGTTTAACAAAAGTAAAACTACTTCTGCTTATGCCCCTCATGATTAGTTTGTTTGGTTTCAGAAGCCAGTAAGGAAAATTTCAGCCTTGTCCCTCAGCAGACACCTAAGCTTGCGTGTGGGTTGGATTCAATTTCTTAGTCAAAGTTCCTTCACCACTCATGCACTTCCCTGAAAGAGCTGAAGGTTGCTTGAGGTAATATTTAGAGAAAAGATCAGTAAGGGGGGAGGTTTGGGAGATAGATAGGAGTGTTTTGAGATGCCGAGACTTTGTGCAGTGAATTTACAAGGCTGATCTCTGTGGAAGGAAGGCAGTAGGTGACCTCTCTCCATTGACTCCAGAGTATATCTAGAGAGATGAAGAGGTTATCCAGCCTGGCCAATGTAATTGCTTATAGTGGAGATTTGTGAACACTGCCCTTAGTATATTGTGTGACAGGTTGATTCATGGTGTAAGGACTTTTTTTCCCCTGTGGCTCTACACACTGTATTCCTCAGAGAGCAGGCTCTGAAAAGGCTCTTTGAAGGACTTGCTTGGTTGACTGACACTGCCCTTAGCTCTACCCTTGGGCATGTTGAGGTACGGTTGTTGGTGTGGTTCACTGAAGACGCAGCAAGCTCTGGTGCTGGAAATGAAAGGGTTTTTATGCATGCTTTCCTTGGCATGCTGCCCGCTTTTGACAACCAGCAAAGCAGAGACACCTTCCCCAGCAGCTCAGATCTAAATACCAAATATGGAGATTGATTTCCAGCACAGCCTGTGCTGCGTATAAATCCTGGATCAAACAGGCTAATCACTGTTAATCACTGCTAATCAGTGTGATGGGGCCTATAGACCTTTGCAGCCCTGTTTATTGGCTAGGGGGGACAAACTGCTGGTAGGTGCTAAATCATTAACAGTTGCTGTTGAATTTAAGTAGTTGGTGGTGTTGAATTTAAGTGACTAGTGCCACACTTGTACACTGACAAGGAATGAAATTTTCAAGAGCTGCAGCATCACTGTGCATTTTTCCCAGCATGGCTATGATTCAAGCGTTAATCTGCCTTAGCAGATGAGAAAATTGAAGAACTCTTTCTGAATGACCTGCTGAGTGCTGTACAGCTGATAAAAAAATTTTAAAAAAGTTTAATAACTCCACCATAGGTTATGCTACTGCACTCTGCTACCTACAAGCTAGCATTTATACTTGACTCTGAATAAAAGGAAAGTTAACACCGGATCTCAAAACTCATTGTTTATCATTTATTCTCGGACAGGTGTGAAATTTGGGAAACTTTCTGATAGGCTACTTTGATTTTTCACTGTAGTATTCACAATACACAGGTTTGATTGTGTTTCCTTTTTTTTTTTTTTTTTAAATTTCCCTATTTCTTTCTTTTTAATTTGCAAATTGTGTTTTAAAATAGCAAGGAAATGTGGCAGGTTGCACAGTTAGAGAGAATTATGGCCCCTTTCTGGTAGTTAATGTACCCTGAGCTTTGGCTTTGGTGACTCATAATGCCACATGAGGCATGCAGTAACTGCCCAGAAACACATTTGTTAGCTGTCATGTCACTGCTTAATTATATCTTACTTCTGTTTCATTGCATCACGCATAAGTCTGCTAAATGTTCTATGTGAATCCAAACCTGATTTATTGTCTCAAAAGTACCTTAGAGAATACCAGTGGAATAAAAGAGCTCCTTTTAATGCGCTTTCCTATCTGCAAAGCTCAGATTTAGTATAACTTTGTTAATCTTTGAATTGGTAAACAATATTACATGCAGTGTGTAGCTTTAATTAAAGCAGATTGCTTACTTACAAGCTTGTTCTCAGGTGCAGTATGAAAATAAAGTTTTCCTTCTTTGCTGGATCATACGAAGAGTTGAAAATATACTGTGTGTGTGTTGCTGGATCTTCTACCACTGTAATTCAGGGGAGTTTCAAAGCCATAACAGTACTGCTGATTTATACCAGCTAGTGTTCAGATTTTGATGCTATTGGTGATGGGAAACTATTAAAAATCCATTTTAAGGCTGCAGCTTTTTCCCCCTGAAAGTCCCCGTACTAAGGGAATAGGTAGGGCAAGAGGGAGGTGATGCTGCTTAAGTAAGGAAGTGAGGTCTTGCTGGTGTGCTGGGGGTGTTGCTTGCTTCATTCTTCTCAATAAATTACTTTCTTTTTCTCAGTTGCTGGCAACAGCTTCAAAATGCTGTAAGAGCTTTTGCTCTGAAATGAGATTTACTGAGTATGTTAGCATTTGGCAGCTACTGAACTGTTGCTCTCTGCATGAACAGACTAAGGGCAAAGTAGTATCATAGCGTTTGGAGTGTGATTTTTCTCATCTGTCCTATGATGTATTAGCTTGTTAATATAATGGGTTTTCTTGTGTTTTTGCTAGGCAAAGCCTGTCTTTTCTTACCTTCCTCCTTGTCAGATCTAACACATGTAAATATGTGTTTGGCCTGAAACTTCCCAAAGACCTGGGAGCCCTGAAAGAAGCTTCCTAAGAGCGAGGAAAAAAACCCAAACCAACCCACCTCATAAATTTCTTGGTAAAGGAAGACAGTACATTTAATAAATTTGGGGACTGCTAAATATTGTGCAAGTAGATTAGTGACTTTGATGGAAATTAGTATCTACCAAGTTCCTGGTTAGATCTCATAGCAAAATACTTAGGAAATAGTTGGTGGGTAGGCAGGGGAGAAAGCAGAATTGAGAGTTAAGGTCTTGAATTAGCTGCAGCATAAAAAAAAGTCAGAAAACCTGTGAAGATTCTCTCCCAATCTCTCGTATCTTAGAGAGTAGCAAAATCAGGAAGGGAAGTAGTCTCATCTGTTTATGCTAGATTTGCTGCTTACTGTCAATATATCCTGTGTGGGGTTTTTTTTATTTGTTTGTGGCTTTGTGGTTTTGTTTGTTTGTTTGTTTGTTTGTTTTTTAGCAGACTGCAAAAATTAAGCACTGAAGAGAAGCTGCCATTTTTTGTTTGTGGATTCCAGAACAGTCATTCTGGTAACTGACTCAAAGCATGTGAGATGGAGTTTGTAACCAAGACACATGGTAAGCGGATTGTGTATCCTGTGAAACTGATTAGCCATGAAAACCTGACAGGAGCTAGTGAAAATGAAGGTCAGAAATGAGCTTTTAAATATCTGCTTTGGATAGAAGAAAACTGTGGAGAAGCAAGATACTGCAGTTGCTTACAACTAAGTTTGAAAATTTAAGATTATGAGTGCATAGGCTCTTTTTAGAAGAGAAATCAAATGTCTTTAAGACAAATGTCTTAAAGGCCTTTATGCACATAACGTAAAGCTTCTTTTTCTTTTTTTCTCCTTTCATCATGGTCTCTTACCACAGGCATTTCCATTTTTACACTTCATAGTATAAAACTTGGTGCAGCTGCATTGTTGTTAACCTTGGCAAAGGGTAAACCAGGGAAGATTTGCATAACTACAGTTGTTCATCTTTTTGCTCATTTCTCACAGTGCCCAAGAGGCATGTTTGGAATTCATTTACAGTGATTTTATATAATCCAGGAAACCCAGAAATTTCACTAGGGGAGGAAGTGGCTGAAATCAGATACTGGTACTGTCTGCAACTGAGTTTCTGAAAGGTAATACTTGCAAGACTATTTAATGGAGATGCCTAGGTTTGTTTACATAAATACACATAAATGAAAAAATCTAAATGATGCCCTTTATCTTCTTAGATTATTATATTCAATTTTAGTCTTTGCAGTAAGGAGTGAAACACCATTTAATTATTGAATGATAGACTTGTCCCTGTAAATTAGCTCCCTTTAAAATTTAGGACAGTTGAAGGTTTACACAGGGGTCCTGGTGTCATCTTCAGTAGGCACGGGTAATTAGGAATAGGGAATCCAAAATTATAGCTGCAGTATGCTAGTTAAGCCAGCCATGTCTGAGGCAGACCTTTGCTGCTGAATCCCATGTGCTTGAATTGTGCACAGGCACCCAGTGTTTCCTGCTGTTTTCAGGGGAGCTTCAGTTTACAGAGCCAAGCTTTGTTCCTATGGGCTCATCTTCACAAGTCTTGTTCTGTGTGCTCTGCTTATAACACACTTTTGATGACCTACCATGAACACATAAAACAAGGTAAACAAATTAAGGCTACAAAGCATTTGGTACTCTACATCCTAGTGTCTGAGCATCTTGAAATGAAGACCTTGATTCATGTGCCTCAGATGAGTTCTACTAAGTAGTTAGTAATGTGTTGACTAGGTAGATTAACTCCTCTTAAGGCAGTAGAGTTATTTTGGTGGTAAACCAATGTCGAGTGGATGCGAAATGACTGCTGATGAGAGTAAATGATTGCCCATCTAATTAGGGAATGCCAAGACTTGATTTCATTACTAAAATTAATAATGGCTTGAAAATATTCTGAGATCAACATTGAGAATGGAGATTAGTCTTTCAGCTCACATTCAGTTTGTGGGTTTAGGTAGCTGAGCGTCTAGAGCTAAGGTAAAATATGGATTTGACCTAAAGCTTTCAAGAAAAAAAAAAAAAAGCAAGCATTACCAAAAAGCTGATCCATCATTCTGCATTTTGTTTATCTTTAATAGAAACTATCTTATTGTATAAAGTCCAAGTCCAAAAGACAACACTAGCCAATTTTATTAATAGATAATAAATCTTGGGCTATTAAACATAAGTGACCAGACCTCTGAATAACAGATTTTTCTACTAAGGGTCCTAAATTTAGATTTCAGTGTCTGTATAAAAGAGGAGATTGAGTTCTACTGAAGACAGTGAAGGAAGCATAGTAAGAGTTATAGACCATGTTGTGCAGGAATTCTCTTGTCCTAAAATCTGTACCTCCTATCAAACTCTGGTTGTTTTGTTTAGAGAAAATCAGTTTAGACCATTTCTGTCCATAAAGAAAACATGATGGAAGCTTTAGATCTCTAATTCACTTATATTTTGTGGTATTGGAGAAAGCCAAAGAGTGTCTTTCACTGGCTAGAATACCTACTTCCTGAAGAACTATCCTGGGAGATCTTTTCTGGATGATTTTGGCATCGCCTGCTGGAGCATTCACCTTTAGCTATTCAAATCTGAAGCTGAAATTCATGTGAGAAAATAATAAATTCAACCGTCTAATGAAGGGGAACAAAATATTCTCCAGATGGGATACTCTGATGTCTGATTCTCACTTTAAAGACAGATAAATTGACCTTTAGGGCATGGTCAGCCCTTCCTGACTGCTGAAAGAGAATTAAAACCAGACTACACAAGTAAGTTCTGTTCCTTTCTTCCCTCACAGGAGGTAAGATTTGGGGTTTTTTGTTTGATTTTGTGTTTTTGACGTGGGAGAGAAAAGAGAAGATAAACAGACATAATTGGCAATAAAGCTTACTTTACTTTGAAAATCTAAAATAAACTTATGAGCTATTTGCATCCAGTTGAGTTAGGATATTAACAGAATATGAATGTCTCTGGTACTCTACACAGGAACACACTGAAGGCTTGCTGCTTGTAGATCATACTGTTTATTGACTATCTCTTTAGGGGTGTGTTGGATTTATTTATTTATTTATTTTAATTGGGGAAAAATGTTTGAGAGATATGTTTAGATTTAAGAAGCTTTCTAATCCCTTACCTCCTCAGCCTAAGAACAGAGCCAAAACTGCGACAACTCAGTGTTGTCTCTAAGTTTTGATTGGGTGTTTTGCAATGTTTATTAGAGTGTAATGAAGTTTGCCAGGGAAGGGCTGGATTAATCGTGTCCTATGAGAGGCCTTTGCAAAAATAAATCTAACCATGTGAGCAAATTTTAAATAAATGGGTATGTTTGCCAGTCTCTGAACCAGGATTAATTTTTATGTCTGCTTGATTCATGTGGGATCTAAAAAACCATGAGCTTAAAGTGTAGGAAATATTTAGGAAAATTGTCATTGGATCATAATTCATCTTGACATAAGTGAGGGGGAATTCTTATGGATAAGTGAAGCCTTTGAAAGCACGGGCCATAGTTATTAAATCAAGCTTTTCTACGAATAAGAGATTTCATTAGGTTGCATTTGCAACACACAACCTTTGTATTCAGGCAGTCTGTGGAGAAGAAGGAGTTGGTAACAGTTTTGTTAACATTCATTTGGGTCTGGCATGGCTTGTCCATTTAGCCAGACTCATTTACGGTTTCTCACTTGCCCTGTATTTAATAGGCATGTAAACTAAGTTTTGTTTGCTGGTATTCAGACAAGGTTTTCTCTCATTGCTTTTCAGAATGTCTCTTAAACACACATGCACAGGTGTGCTTATACCAGAATATAAACTTTGTCACTGGTGTTGTCCTTGCTGTTTCCGTGCAGTAATAAAAGAATCTAAGCAGAAACTGTGACCTGCTGCATGTTTGATAGACAGCAAATCATTGGAATGAACCTTCCTACAAAAACAAAGGGTAATTATTATTTGTGTAGAGAAAAGTTCTGGGTAAAGGAAAGATTTACAAAGATCAGAATGAGTTTGCGCAAGATTGCATGGGAGACTTGCTCCTTTTCTGAACTCAGAATCTTGCTTGTGCAGGAACTTGTGCTGTGACCCATTTGCCTGTTTAATTATATGTTGGATAAATTTGTTTTACAGTCTCATTCCCAAAATATTTAATTGCTTTAAGAGACAGAAATGGGATCAGTTATCTGCAGCTCAGGCTCCTGGGTGTTAGAATTTTTGTCTTGTTATTTGTTAATATAGGAAGGTTGCTCTGTCTTTGCTGCATATTTTTACAGATGATTTAAATGCTTGCTTTCTTTTTAAAGTATTCATGTTACTATTGCAATGTACAGTTTCTTCTTTTCTCCAATTCTAAATCATATACTAGGAATGACGCCTTCTCAAATTTCTGTCTGTAAACTAAGCATTCTCAATGTACAGTAAATTATTTGCACTGTATCCAATATGTATTGTTTTTGTAATTGATTGTACTGGATAATATGAAAGTGATAGTGAAATGTAATCAAGTCCATTATTTGCAAGTGGTAGTGAAATGTAATCAAGTTCATTATCTGCAAAAATCAGACAAAGCTTAGACTGGATCTGACCCAAATAAGTGCATAAGATTGCCTATAGTCTTTGGAGAGCAATTGGTCCACTCAGAGGTTGATTTGTTGATCTGTTACCAGTCTCTGTCAGTAGAGGATATCCAGATGCTTAGTTTAAGTAGATGCCTAAATTTTAGGCTGTTAAGGTGAAATAAATTTTCAGAAGCATGTTTCCTAATTAGAATTTAACCACAGATAGATTTGGTTTGGAAGGGACCTTCAGAGGTCATGTGGTTTAACCCCCCCATGTCATCCAGTCCCACCTCCCTGGTCAATGGCTTTCTATAGTCTGTGCTTAATCAACTTTTTTCATGCTCCATTACACCTGATTCTCTCTCCTTCCCTTTAGGATGAAAATTTGGTGACCAGCTGGAATGTTACTAGAGACTACTGGTTTTAGTTCACTATGACTGATACGAACTGCCTTCTGACGTTCTTTGGAGCTTCAGTGGCTATGCTGATTTATATGAGCTGCAAATCTGGCCCAGTGGCAGTGACCTATTAATAAAATCTAGAAGCTCAACTAATACAAAGAAATGGATTTCTTTAATATACATTTCTATTTGAAGGGTGTCCCATAGGGTCATTCTTTGACTCTGAGTTTTAATCATACTCGTTTTGTTCAGATGATATACTACACCTAGGGTTGCAATACATCATGAAAACTGCAGTTTGTTGGATACAAATACAAGCTGCAATTGAATAGGACTCTCACTGTTGTCTATCAAAGTTTCTATTACTGGTTCGGTCATTCATTAGTAAAAATACAAAGCACACGTTCTGAGTTCTGTACAGGACCATCAATTATGCCAGTTTTGTCAGGAAGTACCAGCACTGATTTTTAACTGGGCAGCAGATTGTATTTGCTTATTTATTTTTCAAAGGCTATTTTTATTTCTTTTAAGTGGATACAAGCATTTTGGCTCATCGTCCAGTAGTGTGTCTGTGGCAGAGGACATGGAATGACTCATATATAAAAAAAACAAAGCTGTACTCGGATCCGACATGTGCAAATTTTCTTTCTGAAACTCTGCTCTTGAATTAACACCTCTTGAGAGAAATGGTAAGACTATGTCCAAATAGCAGAGAAATCTGCATAGAAGCATTCCTCAGCCCCTCAGAGAACTGCAGCTTCAGTTTGCTTGGCTAAAATGTCTCTTTCTATCTGTACCTACTTTTGTCAAATAAGGATGCTTTAGGATATTCCAGAAAAACAGATTTCTTCTCTTTTGTATGGTTGGAACCTACTTCTAGAAATGTTTACTGCTATTATAAATTATTATTTATTATTATATTATAAATTACTATTAATGTTGTAAAATTTCAAAATATGTGGAAACATGGCTCCTGAAACCATGAAGAGAGAATGAAACATCCAGCCATAGTGAAAAGAGATGGAAAAGAAAGCATGTTATGCTGCTAGATTTTCTGATGTCATGCGTGTTTACTAAGATTTTGATAGGCGTGCATCTGTACCAGGTTCCTCCAGTAGTATTACGGTTAGAGGTTCATCCTGACCATGCTGGTACTTAAAATGTTAACAGGCTCCTTACTTCAAAGTTAAGTGGGCAACTGACTAGAAGGTCAGTTACTTTTTTTGAAGGTAAAAACCTTCAGAACTTTAGAAATGTGTTTGCACAATACACTGAAAATAAACTTGTCTGATGTTTCTGTTCATCAAAGCCTTTGATGGGATTCTTTCTGCACTTTGCAAAAGGCTGTTTTTTTTGAAAAGGCCACTCTTCAGGGTATTTGTGGGAGATCTGGAAAACTAATTTTGATTTATTTCTGAAACTTGAAATTGGGTGCCTTCCATAAGTAGCATTCATGAATTTGGAGAGATATGTCCCTGTCTCTGAAACAAAAATTGAAAGTTTGGGAATCTAGTGAGGAAGGAATTTTTGCCTATCTAAACATCAGGAACATAAATTAGTATCATAAGAGCTGTACCATATGCCTCCTATTTTTGTTTGAGCAATACTTTTTACTTTAAATTAGAGCTTTAGCAAGGTAAACTGGGATGGTGGACTTTTCTAAATTTTGGATTTCAATCCAAAGATGTAATCTTGATGAAGTAATATCTTTTGATCAATTAAGTTTGATTTTTTTTTTTCTTTAAGTGATTGTTTTTAAAAACAGTCTGACTAGCAATTTTAAATATGAGGGAGAATAGGATAGGAATAGTCCAGAAACAGAAAATTCATAGATAGGTAGATTGAGAGGAAAGAAATAGGTTAATGTGAAAATAAGTTTCCTAGGGTTTAGTCCTGTCCCTATTAAAAATAACAGTGCAAGATTATGAAAAGAATGGCTTGCCACATTAATATTGTATTCCAGGCTCAGCTAGAAGCCTTTTAATGCTGCATTAAAGGGAATGTATGGGGATTCTAAATGAGCTATACAATTCTCTATTTCGTATGCTTGACCCTGATGCCACACAACATGATAGGAGCACCAAATTCTTATGCTTACTAGCTATTAGCAACACCATCACTTGTATTTGTGCCTGTATGTAGCTTGGTGAGTCTTACTGTTTATGATCCCTGCTCTGCATTGCTGTCACATAATTCTTCCCATCAATAATTACCACAAACATGTTTACTTAGAAGAAATATGAGGAATGAATATGCTTTAGTCCAACCTAAGGAAACCCTCATAAATAAGCACCTGTGAAGGAAATAATGAACCTGCTGATAACAACATATGTTTTTTGCTAACCAACATTAAGCATTTAATTTTGAAACAGAGTGAGGAAACACAAGTTCATGGTAATTCTTACTTGATGCTGACTAGGATTAACATGCTGTTCTTTTTTCTGCACTGTTTTTTCTGCACTTTTTCTTTCCCCTCCTAAATATTTTCCTATAAATAATGAGCCAAAACTGAATTTAACAGAGTAAGTATAGATTATTTTGTTTATTGCGTAGCATAATTTAGGATTTGTGGTCAGCCAAGCACCTTACTCTCCCCTTTTCTTGCTCTTACAATGCAGCTGAGGAGAAACAATTTATTACACTTCATTAATTCTTTTAATATCTGTAGCCTGCAATATTTGCTCTTTATTTACTTTGTGGTTACAATTAATATTTAACTTCCATTATGCAAAGTCCACTTATCTATATTAAATTCTATTTGCTAGGCTTACATGTCAAAGTGGTGCCGGGACAGCATTTGGAGTCCAGTATCACTTCTTATGTTAATGTTTAGGCAAACTTGTGAATTGCAGTTCTTATTCCTTCATTTATGTAATTGATAGAGATGGAGAATAAGAAGCATCATTTCTGCCCTGTTTGTCTTCTTCATAAACCATTACCTGTTACAACTTTATTTCCAATTTCTAACCAATTTTCTATTCAGCTTACTTTTTATTTTCTGCTGAATTCTGTTGGTACAATTAACTACAGATAGGTTTTTTTGTTTGGTTTCTTTTTTCTTCTCATATCCTTGGTTGCAACTAAAGGAGCACCTCCCTTATGAAGATGATCTGAGAAAGTCGGGGCTGTTCAGCCTGGAGAAGAGAAGACTGTGTGGAGACCTCATTAGCAGCCTTCCAGTATCTGAAGGGGGCCTATAAGGATGCTGGGGAGGGACTCTTCATTAGGGACTCTAGTGGTAGGACAAGAGGTAATGGCTTTAAACTTAAACAGGGGAAGTTTAGATTAGATCTAAGGAAGAAGTTCCTTGCAGTGAGGGTGGTGAGGCACTGGAATGGGTTGCCCAAGGAAGTTATGAATGCTCCAACCCTGGAGGTATTCAAGGCCAGGCTGGACAGAGCCTTGGGTGATATAGTTTAGTGTGTGGTGTCCCTGCCCATGGCAGGAGGGTTGGAACTAGATGATCTTAAGGTCCTTTCCAACCCTAGCTATTCTATGATTCTATTTGAAGTATAGCAGTCATAAGCCTTAATGCAGTTTTGGCACAGATTGGCTATTTGGGTTCTGCCTTAATATACATTAGTGACAGTACTTAAACATGGAGTTAATTTTGATTGTAAGTGTACTGGGAAGATGTCTTAACATGATGTGAACTCTCCAGTGGCACGTTGAGTACCAGACTCAATTAAAGACATTACTGCTTGGTCAGGGATCTTATCTTGGGTACCAGGAACTCCACCTGGTACTAATATTCAAACAGTAATTTTGTCTGTGTTGGATGTGCATCATTGAAATATCCCAGCAATCATTAAGACTCTTCCTGTTCACTTTGGAGACAATTCTAGATCAATGGTGGTTTTAGATCTATGAGAATTTATATTAAATTCTCTGAGTCACTGATAGAATTATCTACAGAGTTTATGGATGGGACTAATACAGTTGAGCAAAGACTTTTAAAACTCAGTTTTGCTCTTCTACTTGAAAATAAAACACAGATTCCAGATGAATGGAGAAAATTCTCTTTTAAATTACCCAAGTTTTGCCAAACTGCTTCAATCTTGAGTTTAATGTTTTTCTATTTAATTATTTGACCTTCTCATAAGTGTCTCATATTTCAGCTTTGATCCTGTTCTGGTTTTGAACCCAAACAATAACACTGCTGAGAAATCTGAACAAGACATACCTACGTTGGTATGTCCAAACACCACCTTGGGATGGAAACAATGCTTTCAACTTTGCTGAAATGCTAGGGAAGTAAGAAAGGGGGTGAAAAATTATCCCTGTGTTCCCTTTAGTGTTTGTTACTTGGATCATGCTTTGCTCCTAGAGGTGTGTGATTTTAAAGAAAGACTGTGTTTAATATTTTTGTTGCTAGCAAAAATAGGGATCTGGATGGATATGGAGATTACTGGATGGGAAGGTAATGTTAGTTCTGCCTCAGCATGGAAATGTATGGGACAAAAGTACTGATTATGAAAAAGATATCTGTAAACACATGCCTCAATATGTGAAATAGTGACACTTTTGAGAAAAATTCATGGAACCTGATTCTATTGAAGTCAGTAGCAGTTCCAATGATACAGTGTGAAATCTCAAAAAGGTATGAAAAAAGAGCAACAAAATTGGGAGTAGCCTTTAACTTTTGGGAAGTTGTGTGGAAGCAGAAAGAAGAGTTTTTCATGGTTTTTGCACATTATAGGGAATAAAATTCCTTTTAGATGTCTGCAATGATATCATCAGAAAGATAGTGGTCAATGAATAGAGGGAGAAAAAAGCACAGCAGTGAACAAAACAGAGAAACAGAGCCATTGTCTGCAGGCAGGAGCCTGCTGCTGGAGCCACTCAGAGTTCTGAGATTGTCCCCAAATGGTTACTCCCTAATGGAAACTCAAGCCCATCTTTCAAATTAAAAAGAAAAGGGAAACAGTTGTAAAGAAGCCAAGCTTTGCAAAGTCAGCTCCATCCCGTTATCTTTGGTTTCCCCTTTGTCAGCAGAAACTGTTGAGAGGCAGCTTGGCAGCCCACCTGTGTTTGTTCTTCAAGTTATTAAATATCAACCCTGAGCCAAACAGAGTAGAAGTTAGAAAATATGTCAGAAATGATGAAAAAAATCTTAAAGTATCAATTCCCACAAGGGTGACAAGACACATTGGGAACAGGATTAGTTAAAAAAACCCTGTAGGATTTTGACATCTCTCCTGTGGCTGGTCAGGCAGTGGTTTTGCTTCAGGTTTTGCTTCAGGTTTTAAATTAATACTGTGTTGACAGTGCTTTAGTTAGTGGCTTACAGATAGGAACGCTCTTACGCTAGTAGAAAGCCACTTTTACAAGAATCTTGTTTTTCTTTAAATACAAGAGAAGCTAAGCTGGAATCCTCTTCCTCTGGAACTATGTAAGTGCGTCTTCACTTGTGTTCTACAGTTTTCTGCTTTGTTTTTCTCTTGATTTGTTTCAGATGTATTGCAAGCAACTCTCTTACCTTATAAGGCACAGACTGAAATCCACCACTACAAAGGAAATGAAAGGCTGTTTTTTTTTCCTGTGGCTCAAAGAGCTAGGTGAAGTCAAGCTGGACTTGAGCTGTTTATTTCTCAGAAGCAAAAGCTGCCTTTCTTAATAAAGTATCAGATAATACAGGTTTCACAGCATGCTCTTGTGTGTTTCAGAAACTGATGTCTTAATCAAAGATGTAGAATTGCTTGGGAATGATTTGCTGTGCTTAAGAGAAAAAAGTTGTCAACTTCCAGCACCATCTGCGCCCCCACCTCCTTTGTGTAATGTATTATTAGTGTAAATTGTTACTTTGGAACAAGAGGATAGTTTGAGCTGTACAGCCTGAGGAATTTCTCCAGATCTGTGTTTAAGCTGCCAAACAACATGAGCAGGCTGAGTAGGCTTTCCTTGATGGTTTGTATGATGGCTTTTTGAGCCTTGGTGCCCTGGCTTGCAAACTGAGTGCTCTCCTTTTGCTGCTCTGACATGGAAATGTAACCTGAACTCTTGTTTCTGTGCATTTGGGACATGAATTCATACTTGTGGTTCAAGCTAACTGGGATGCAAATATGGCCCAGTAATACCTTGGCCCACCTCTATACGAACAATGGTTCTGACAGAAATAATGATCTTGAACCAAAGTCCTGATCTCTTCTGTGTCTACAAAAATCCAGGAGACAATGGATTTATTCTGGTTCCCAGAGAGTAGAGCTTGTCTTGGTCTCATTACTATATGTCTTTTTTTAATTAGTGTTTTAGGCAGTGTTATGGAAATGTGCTCTTACATTCAAAATAAAAACTGATTCAGAGTCTGTCACACTTCCTGATGTGTTGGCATTTCCAGTGGGTATCTTTAATAGATAGCTGTAAGAAATCCCAGCATGTGAGGATTGCTTTTACATAAGTAGTCCATGGCAGATGTACCAAGAAAGCAGTCGGATGAGTAAAGCATACTGGGGGGGATGCGAAGTCACCTTGTAATTCCTGACAACCCAAGTGCTGAAAACCTCTCACCAGCCCAGTGGTCTCAATATTAGGACTTGGCAAAGGAAAAAAGATCAGACAAAGAGGATTTCAAATGTTGGCCTTTTCAAAACAGTCATGTTTCTCTTGCCTGCGCGGACTTGTGTTTGCCAGTGCCTCAGCGTTGTGCCAGCACTATGAGAGAGAAGGCATTGCACACAGTGGCCAACCAGCCACTCTTGAAATATATTGCAGCCTACCCTGTGATATTCATACTTGCCTTAGAGACTGCAAAGAGTAGAGGTGTGTCTGGCACCTCAGTTGCAGTCAGATACCTTTCTTCAAAGAGTACTCTTCTTAGCCTTAGTCTTTGCCTGCTTGCTGCTCCCTGGGAGAGTGGCAATGGCAGGCAGAAAGCACAGCTGTATACTTCTATTCCTCTAATGCCTTTTGTCACTGAAAAGTCAGAGAGGCGACTTGGCAGAAAAAATTCAAAAATCATCTTGAGGGTTTCCTTGCAGTCCTGCCTTAAATTGCCTCCCTCAGATCAAAATGCCTTTCCTTCTTTTGCTTAGCTGTGTGGGAGAATCTCCTTTTACACTGCATTATTTAGTATCTCAAGAATTGGTACTGTGACTTCAAATGCTCCAAAACCTTCAAGCCAAATTCTTATTGGATTATTTAAAGGAAGCAGGGATTTTTCTGTGTTTCTGAGCAACCAGGATATACATAAAGGACAGATTTTTGTGATGATTTAGAGGTTGGTTGTGGGTTGGGTTTTTTTCTTTGTCATTGTTTTTGTTTGTGTTAATTGTTGAAGTTTTTTTGTTTATGGTGGTTTGGTTTTGTTCTGTTTTTTTTTTTTTTTAATAAAAAATATTGGGATTATAGATACCAAACTTTCTGCATGGATAAAATGGAAGTTCATCTTAATGAACAACAAAAGAAAATTATCTTCTTGACTATGAGTCACTTCTCCACTGCATCCTGGGTAGTTCCAGTAGGCCCTTGTGAGCAACTCCTCTTGGCTATTCAGTTCTTGCTTAATCTGTGACAATTGCTAGTTAATGTACTAATTAGTGCCAGTGTTATGTTACATTGAGGTGGAAAACCATGCAAGCCATTTGTGCATATGCTAACAGTGTGTAAGAGTAGGGTTTTAGATTTGATTAAACTCAATGTCTTGAAATAGAAACCAACAAAATCCTCCTCCCTACTGGAGGAGCTGCCTACCTAGTGAATATCCCATGCTTTTTTGGGTAGATTTCAGTTCAGAAGTCAAGAGATTTGTCCAGATCTTTTTCCTGGAAAGACTTTGCTGGAAATGTAATTTTTCTTGTCATTTTTCATTTGTTTCTGATTGCCAGATGAATTAGCATTCTATAGAAGAACCTCTGGTATGATATCAAATATGAAGATGGGAATAGTGCTTAGAGGGAAGTTTAAGTCAACACAATTTAATTTCATCTTAAACAACAGTATTTTCTCTTCTGTTCTTGAAGTGCAAACACTTCTGAGGGTTTGTCTTTTTTTGACACCAAATCAGAAAGACCACATTGCTGCTATTGATCCCTGAATGTAATTAGAGGAGAACATATTCAGCTACATGTAATGAGTTTAACGGCTATGAATGTTTTTAATTTGGGTGCAAGGGACTTTTTCCTGACTTCTGGTATGAAGAGATGCTAATCTACACTGAGAGTTTTAGGAAACTTCAAAGAACACAAATTTGGTGGGATATAGATACTGGTAGTCTCCGTAGTATCAAAGACAAATTATATTTAGTTTTCATTTATTCTGTAGACAGGAAAAATTTCTCATTTAAATTTAATCAGGTGAGGGAATCTTTTTGGCACTTAATGTAAACATCCTATACATATCACTGAAAAAAACAAGTAGTATAATCTATTGATTTAAAATTGTGAATGTATTTATTGTACTTCAGGTAATCTGTTTGGTGGAGGGTTTTTTTTGTTTGTTTGTTTGTTTTTTTTTTAAAATGTACCTTCCAATGAACTACTAATTCAAATGGTGAAAAATTGGAAACTCAGATTTCAAGATGAATTCAGGATGATATGGTTAGCAAAATTAATCATTAGACACAAAAAGGGTCTTAAATAACATGCTTCTCTCTAGAACCTGAAATAGCTTTCAAAACCAGTAATTCTTAAGGCTGGTCAGAAATGACCCTAATCCTCCAGTTCATTACTCTTTTTTTTTAAGAAAATTAGGGGTTGACCTTTTATTTTGTAGTATGTAGATCTGATTTCTAAGGGTAAAGCAAGCCTTTTGTTGGCCATCATATGAAAGATTATTTTTACCCTATATTAAGACTTTCCATGTCATTACACATGACATGTCCAGGCAGCTCTAATAATTCCAAACCAATGAAGGATGATTTGCCCAGGTTAACCATGCAGGTAATTCTTTCATATCTGGTGCATGTTTACATTTTCACTCGAACAAATAAGATAACTTTGTCAACTGTGAGCTGACATCAAGCTGTCTTGCTTGGTACAGCATTAGGCTTTGCTATTGGGAATTGTATACAAGATGTCTCAATGCCCTTGTGACCTCAGATGGTGAGAGTCTGAGTGGAGCTACTTTGGGTAACATATGAGAACTGTTGGGCTGGTAAAGATAGAGCCAGCTTATAGTGTTCCAGGTGCTGCAGCTTAGGTGTGCTCTGGCATTGCTGTGTCAGCAAGGATTGTTATGGCAGAAGGAATGCTGTAGGCGGGACATCCTATTTCAGTCTTGTTGGTTGTTTATTGTTTTGTTTTGGAAAGGAGAATTATGTATCACAAAGCCAGAATGCTGGGTTTGCTGGTTACAACCTACAGCCTTAAGGTGTCTGTAGTGAAGTCTGTTTCCTTCACATCCATCATGCAGGCAGCTTGCATGTTGGGTCCTGAAGGAAGGCAGAACCAGAATATACTGTAAGAAAAGTGCACAAGTGGTGCTGATCCAGCACTGTGAACTGATCAGAAACAAGCTGCTTTTCTCTTGTATTTTTAGTCTTATATTAAAACCAGGGTGATATTGTGAGAAGATGTCACCATGATCCAGTTCAGAGTGGAGGTTTACATGTATGTGCATGAGTTCTGTAGACCCATGGGGTAGTCAGGGAAGGATTAAAAGTACATTGTGTTTCTAAGGGGCAAAAATGAAACTACTTGAAACACTGATTAAAATAAATAAGGAAACAAAAGACCCAAACATTTCCATCAAGATTCTGTTTTGCCTGGCTGTTCACTGGTATAGAAACTAATCATTAAGAGGCATGATTCTGGGGATATTTCTGGGGTATCTTGCCAACATGTCTACAGTTCTTGACGAAAAAATACAGTTTCTCTTTGCTTGATGGTTTTGAGGGACTTGCTGCTTTGAAGTTAGTGGCATTGCACTTTTTCACCTTTACCAGTTTTCAGGCTCAAAAGTGTTTTCACGATGCATCTAGATGAAGGTTTCAAGCCATCTGACTTCTGCAGTGGTGAAAAAGGCATAAGGGAATGCAGAAGTCTCTCTGGGTAGAAATTCATGATGGCAATGCCAAGATACAATGTATTTGAAAAAGTCTGCACTTAAGTGAAATACTATTTTATTCTTATAGTAGGTGAGCAATTATGTTAATATTCTTAAAGTTCACTAAAGTGTACATTGTAGTTTCTGTATCACTAGATGTGACTGTAATTAAAGATGTATTGCTGCATTTAAATATGAAAATCTACAATCATAATCAACAGAGCTGATAAAACTTACCTAGGAGATGTGTATTGTCTTTCAGTGTGCTTTGAGTATGGCTTTTTCATACCTTAAGAAGCTATAAAAAGCACTACTGCCCCAAGAGATACTCCTGAAACTATACAGAGGATCTCAAATCTGTCAAGATTGGATGTTCCAGCAATCTAAAAAATTTATCATTCACGTCAGTGTGTTTGATCAAATGAAGTCTGTAAGTCAGTTGCTGGATATAAACTGCCTGGGAGCCTGAGGATTAAAAAGTTTTTGAAAACTGGATTGTGGAGGACAAAAAAAAAATAAAAGACAGGTTACCCTGACTCAATAGATTTTTATAAGTAAACCTACTTCTACACAATTGATTTTACATTATTAGTTATTTTTTTGAGATTTGAATGGCAGCTAGAATATTATAAAAAGTGATGAAACTCTCCAAAAGTAGTGGAAGCACAAATTCAAGTACAGTTACAGGTATATGGCTCAAAGAATGCTCTTATCCTTGAAAATGAACTTCATTCATTTTCAATAGAGTGAGGAAAACCAACTGCATTTGAAAACTCAGTTTTTTGTTTATTAACATTTTGTGTTTCTTGTCTTGTTTTAAGGAAGGTAAAGCTTCCAAATCCTCCCATTGTTCCTGATTATGTCTCTGATAATTTCCCCTGATTTTCCTTATCAGGGAAATCTCAGCTGAAATTTAGGAGGTCAGGAATAGCCAGCCTGGTAATTCGTTCTTGAAGAGAACAGGGAGCCCAGGTTTGCATGTACCTCTGATTCACATCCTCCTTCCTGCTCATCACTCATAATTCTTCATGTTCAGAAGCAATGCTTCTCTCCATTGCAAAATAGGGATTCCTGAGTACGAATTAACTATATGAAAAGAAGTTTTGTGTATGATTCTGTTATGCCAAGGAAAGGGATTCTACTCCTGACTTTACCTAGTATGTGAAACCCATCACTACTGACCTGTTTCTGTTGTGCAGCACTCTCTTCCTGAGAGAAGACTGAGACTTGTCTCCCAGATGTGAGTAAGAGGCAGGCTACAGGAAAAAACAGCCCAGGATTTCCTTGGGAACAAGCTTATAATTCAAATTGAGACTGTACCCTGGATCCTCCACACCTTGGGGTAAAAAGTGGCACAGGCTGATAATGATCCCTGGTCCATTATCAAAGGCAAATAATTACAAAACCCGCTCTCTGTAGTAGAAATAGTGGTTCTTAAGGTGTTATGAAGTCATGATAAAGTCCTAGTGTAAATGGCTGGGTAAAATAAAGACCACCTATTAATTATCTATGGGGTTATGACAGCCATGAGCAGGGCATGTGAGAGTGCCTAAGCCATGGGATGCTGTTCAGGAACAAACTAAAGAAGGCTGTCTCTGAGGCTGTGGTGGCTTGTCTGAGCCATGTGGGCAAATGTCTTTTGGACTATTAGCCCTTTGCCCCCTTCCCTGCTGCACCACTGACTCCCACTGCACTTCCCCAACAGTTTTGTAGCTTCCCTGTGGAGCCAGAGATGTGTCAGAATACAAAATCATAGAATGGTTTAGATTGGAAGGGACCTTAAAGATCACTTAGTTCCACCCCCCCTGCTATGGGCAGGGACACTTCACTAGATCAGGTTGATCAAAGCCTCTTCCAACCTGACCTGTGTAGCACAGAGCAGGTAAGTCCTAGCACTATGGTAGGAAACACGAAAAGCAGATCTCTGCTTCACGTCTGCAGCAAATCTACATCTGCTTAATTCCCTAATCTTCTTAATCCCCCTATTTCTGATGTGCCTTTTAGGGGTCTGAGGTGCCCTTCTGTATCGAAGCTGTAGACAGCTGAAGCAGACTAAACGTAGTTGCCAGGTATCAAGTCGTCTCCTAAAGCATGGAGGTGGTAAGGTTTCCTGAAGGATCAATGCCAAATAATTATGTATCACTTTATAAAATGAGAAAATATTTTTATTATTCTATGTTTGTTCTTGGAAATTACAGAAATGTCTTCACGGAAGCTTTCTCAAAATGTTTTGCTTGAGGTAGAAACAAATGCTGGGAAATTGCTGTCCAAGAATTTAAGTCTGGCAAAGTTAGAAGCAAGAAGTTTGCTGTGATGTATCAGGCAAAGGCTGGTATTAGGCATTGTTGTCTGCTAACAGGCAAACAGTTAAAAAGAATAAAAAAATCAGCAGTCTAAAAATTACATGGGATTAGCTCATGTTGCATTTGAATCACAAAGCAGAAGCTTTCACACTTCAGGTATTTGTCCATTGCATTCAATGGACTTATTTTTGCATTGTTCCCTGTACGATATTTCCTGGAGGCTTTTAAATGTTTTTAACATTAACATATAGTGACTTTTAAAGGTTTTTCTAAAGTTCTGTAGAATAGAGCAAGGAGAATGTCTCTTGTAACCTGATATATGTACTGTTCCTCAAATGTATGAGACTGGCACTCCTTCTTAAGCTTTATCGAAATCTATTACTTCTAAGGAAATTTGACCATATTGTGATAAGGTCTTTTAAAAATAATTAATTCTTAACTCTGCCAGTCACAAGCAGCTTGATGGGAGTGCTTGTTCTCTGTTGGTGCTCCTTCTTAGGGCAGAGCTACCTGTACAGCGGTACAGACTTTGATGGGCTGAAACGCTCAAACCAGAACAGCCAAAGTGTCAACAAAAGATGTCCTAGTCACTCGTTCCTCTCACACTCCCTGTGCTGAATTTGATATTGATATGATTACCCAGTAAGCTAGGTCAGGGGAATGGATTAGCTGAAAACCTAAAAATGAAGTTAAAAAATTGTTTGTTATCTATCTGAACAACTTTAGTTAGAAGAAAGTATTGTCTCAAAAAAAAAAAAAGAAAAAAAAGAAAGTTAAGTGGAAAAGTCCTTCCCAACATTAGCTGTAGTGATGGATGAGTTTCTACAGGTTTCTCTCCTGGGCTCTCACAACATTAACTTTCATAGGCAGGAATGTCGCATTAGGACTTAAAGTTGCTCAGACTGAAGGGTTGCTTTTTCTATGGGTATTTTTTTTCTTTTCCTTTTCAAAGGCATTACTTGTAGCTTCATTCATGACAAATCCATGGAAATTCAGTTTACGTTTGTTTGTTACTCAGAGGTATAGCTTAACCCTGCAGTAAACGCTGGATGATATAAATGAGGTTTATGTGATTCCAAATAAGGGAGGAACTAATGTCAAGTCTTTGAGACAAATTTTCTCGTA
>NW_009941364.1:33508-37261 GCF_000696875.1 Nestor notabilis | reverse complement strand
ATATTAGGGGCCAGTGTGCTAGGGTAACCAATGTGTTCAGGAATGCTATGGGAATGAGAGGCACTTGTCAGCTTTGAATATTATTCATTCTCCTATCCAAGGCTTATGAAACATCCTGTTCATGCCATACTGTAGTTTTGTGCCTCTTGGGTTTAATTAGCCCTGATGTAACTCTGACAACTTCATTAAAGGTGGATGAGGGAGGCGTCTGAACCATTCACAGGAGCAAAAATGGGGTATTTGGAAAGGAATTTAAAAAAACCCCAAACAAATATGTGGCAAGAATCAAAGAGAAAATACACTTTAACAGGATTTCTGAAAAGTATTGAACAATTACTACATTTAGACCTGTGTTAGTGGTTGCTCTGGGTTGGATTTCAACAAAAACTGGGATTTTTTACAACTTCATGTTTGCCTTGACCAAAGTAGTAAAATGGTTTGGCTTCTTTGAGAGCAGATCCCAGAACTATCAGATACATTAATAATTAAGTAGAATCTTTTTTTGTTTGTGTTCAAAGGGGCCATTAATTTCTGCAATTTATTATTCAGATCACTGTTCAAATTTACTCTTAAAAAAGACATTGCTTGTGCATATCATATTCTTTTACCCCCAGAAATCTTCATCTTCAAAGGATGTTTCTTTGTCAGGATTTCCCAACAGAATAGCACTGCTTCTGCATCTCCTTATAATCTATTGAGGATAGTGATTGTAGAGATCTGAAAGTGTAAGTGAAAGCAGAGGCAGAAGCAGGACACGAGACCTGAATAACCCTTTTCCAGTGAGATTCAGAGAACTCCCTACAGTCAGTTCAGATTTCAGAGTGTAAGACTGAGCACAAGAGGAAAATATCCACTGGATAATAACCTTTTACTCAGAGTCATCCTAGGCAAATTTCAGTCAAGAACTGGCTAAACTAATCTGGCTTGACACCAGTAATAAATTGCGCAAATTCCTGTGACCTTCATCACTCTTATTTTGTATTAAATGTCATCTTGTTAGATGATGCATGAATGAATGGTACAATATGATAGATAGCATGAATTATTGTCTGCTAATAGATTTTGTTAAAATATGTCTGCTCTCTGGGTTGGTCCTTGAGAAATACAACCAGAATTATTTCTTAACAGGCCTTAAAAATCAAAGGAATGTAGCACATTTACAGGAATTGAGAAAATTGTTTATATTTTCTCCTCAGCTTAAGACATTGCTCTTCTCCTTGCTTTCATTACTCCATGTGTGTGGATACTTGCAGTGATGGACACAAATACACAAGCTTGGCTTGGATCTGATTCTATAGGTCATGATAAATAGAAAACTTTTAAAAAGGAAGGCAGGCTGTTTTCAGAAATACATAAGGAATACTCCAGATTAAGCAGGTTGGTGTTTAAACTGAGAGAAGGTGAAAACTGATTTTTACCTACAACCCCTTAAGGCCATGAATTCCCACCCAGGCTGTTTCTGTTTGCAGGGATTCCTGCAAAGCCCTGCCCCATGGACACTGTAGGCCGTTACAACAGAGGAGATTCAATAGACTTTTTGCTTTCCATTGGCAAGCCAAGCAGTTCAACAACAATACTTAAACCTACACTAAAATAAATACACTAGAAGAACGGTGGTTGCCTTTGAACTGATAGATTTGATGTTATAGAATTAAAAAGATATTGCTTAATATCTTATAATAATTAGGGTGAAATTTAGGGTGACCTAGTAATTTTGTCTACAAAATGTTGTCCCCAAACACATCCATCTTCATGCTATCTGTTGGCATATAACCAAGTTTTAAAGTTTGCTCTTCATTGTACACTACTATAAGCAATTTTAATATGTTTCCAGACACTGTCATATAGTAAAAATTTTAATTGTCAGAAGTTTTCTTAAACAAAACCAAAACCAAACAAAAAAACCCCAACAGAAAACTCAAACATATCTTTAAGGGTTCAAGATTGTTTGGAATTAAATGTGATACATTATCAGCCCCGCTCCTTTTTCTGTCCACATTTATATAGATCTAGCCAGATGATGTGAGCAGACATGATATGTATAGCTTAGGCAGAAGAAATTCCAGCTAATATTGAAGCACTCTTGATTGTAAGGCAACATCCTCAACTTCTCAAACCGAGTAAAATGACTACTAAATGCTTTTGCGTATCTACAGCCAACTTCTTTCTATACACTCAGAAAGCCCATGATATTTTAAATCCTACATCAGCAACACATTTTTATTCTAACAACTATATTTCTGTAAAAACCTTTTGATGTGTCATTAAGTAGCAACCCATTTTGCACAGGAACTGATGTTTTCCTCTTGTCCTATTGCACCATGGAATTGTCTTGGGCTCTTTCCACTCAGCTGCACTTTGAGTGTCACAGAAGGTAGGTGGAAAGCATGAGCATGTTCCATCTGAGAAATCTTCAGAAAAAAGTAGTTAAGTGCTGAAAACAATGAAGGGAAGAAAGTGGTAGGCTCCACAATGACTCCAGCTTGTCTGGGATAACAATATAAAATCAGGTAAATCTTGGTACATGCGTGTTCTGCTTGTCACCACCCTGGTGAAATGACCACACAATTTGATATACTATTTTCCCTTCCTCAGTCTCTTTTATCTTATTTTTCCCCAACTCCTTCTATAATTCTATTCCAAAATGCTGAAAATTATTATTTGAGGCACTTCAAGAAACTATAAAGAAGATATTATTTCTGAAGATTTTTCTCTTCAGTCATGCGTCTCTTGCCTGATCTGGAACTAAAGTTCTGCAACCTGAAATATAATCATAAGGAAAGATAGCTAGAACAGAAAAGGCAATTGTAATATGACAGTTGGTAGTGATGGAGTTCTGTATACTGCTGGTGTTAAATTTTACTTATAAGTACCTCTTCTGTTTGGTTTTGACAGGTATGTAACAGTAGAGCTGTATGTGTGTGGGGGGGTATTTGGTGGTTTTGGTTGTTTTGGGTTTTTTTTTTGTTTTGTTTTTGGTGTGTGTTTTTTGTTTATATTTTTGGGTTTTGCCTTCAGAAACTCTTTTGTATATTGACTTTGATATGCTGCCAGTTTGATTTAGGTGCACCTAATGCTAGAGTGAAATCTTGACTGGTAGAGGGTACTAGCCAAATTCTTGTAATACAAGGAACATACCAACCTTAAATAGGGTCCAAAATTTCCTTTGCCTTGAAGGTAATAAACTCTTGCTTAGATCTTTGCTATGCAGAATGTGAATCTTAAACTCAAAAGGGTGGTTAAATTTTGTCTGGTTTTGGCAGGACTAAGATTTATCAAAACACTAGCAGCTGTTTTCTAAGGGTCGTATACCTTGGATTGGATGTTGGAATGCCAGCAAGAAACTGCAGTGCATTTATTATCCAAAGAATTCAGGAAATCTTGGGTCCTCTCTGATTTTCCACTTTCCAATGTCTCATTCAGTAAGTGCTTCTCCCAAAAGGAGATTTTTTTGTAGACTCTTACTTTATTATGTCATATAAAGCAAGACCAGACTCTTGTTGAAATCAATGGAGTCAAGTTCAAATGTTTCCAAAGTAAGTGTTCACATGATATTGAAGTCTGTCCCTAATTCTCATCATATAAACAAGTAGAATTTTGGAAAATGTGCTATGTTGATGTATGACAAATAAACTGCATGCTGACATTTTGCAAAATTTAGGGTTTCCTAGCATTACAAACAGTCTAGCATAGTTTTAATTGAAACACTGGAGATCTAAAGGGTTTATAAAAAAACCCCAACCAGTCCTGAAC
>NW_009941364.1:29464-33477 GCF_000696875.1 Nestor notabilis | reverse complement strand
CTTTCATAATTAAAGGATGTGAGGTCACATGAAGGTAATCATGGGTAAATTTCAAGCAAATGAAATGAAGTATTTCTTCACAAAGCACTTAGATTATGCAAGAGGTCAGAATCAAACACTGTAGCTGCACGTTTAAAAAGTGCCAGCTAACTTTATGATCATCCATAAAATTTTTAGCTTTGCCTGCTACATAGGTTAGTCTGTGTTCATGCCTCAGGGCATTAGCTGATCACCAAATGACTAAAAGGAATTTTTCTTTTCCCTATGCAAAGCACTCTACAATTATCAAAATACTTTTTTTTTTTTTTTCCCCCCTTCTAAATGACAAACAGGTGCTAGGAACTGCATATTGCTGTGAAGGATAATTGGTGAAAATCTGATAAAGTAGCTTCGTTATTTTTTTTTCACTGTGCCAGAAGTTTGCTTTTATTTTTAGCAGCGGTTTGTGGTAACAATACAGACAGGAAAAAATTGTATTTTCTAATAAGATAGAACGATGCATGTAACCAGGTGCAATTTGAATCTATTATACTTAAAACTATTTTCAGAGTATGTTTTTTCCTTACGATGGCATCAAAGCAAGTGTTCCTGTAGCTCAGCATACAGTTTTTAAGCTAATACTTGAGCTTCTTTTTCAGCTTTTTAATCCTCTTATTCTAGGCTTTATTAGGGTAAACTTCTGGTTTAATAGAATATCAACACAACACTCTTTGTTCACATCAATAAAAAATGCTTAAAGGTGTTTCTCCTTTTATAAAACCCTGAAACCTTTAATTATTCCAGAACTGCTGTCCCTTTGAAAACCAGCTTTAAATCCTCATGTAATCCCTCCCCCAGTATGTGATCCTATTATATCTGTAGGGTTATGGTATGGTATATTGTCATTAAAGACACTTTATGTCATTAGGGTAATCCCATAATGCAGCTGATGTTCATAAATTGTGTATTAAATCTGGTTTGGAAATACATGAAGCTGAAGGAATAGGAGCTAGCCTGTTTGACTGGAACACATGATTACCTGATATCTTCTCAGGTTCACTAAAATTCAGATTGTTTCACAGTATGCATATTTTTGCTAGGGTAAGGTCAAAGATCTTAGGAACTGAATTGCAATGTTGAAACTCTGGATGTCTGTAAGGCTGTGAAAGGGGAGGCAAGTGCACAAGCTTTGTACTTGGTGGTCAATGACGGTAAAGAAGAATTATCAGGATCAATTTCTGTAAATATTTATAGTTGCACAATAATTTGCACAAAAGAACCCCCAATGAAACCCCTAAGGGTCCCATAAAAAGACTATGGAATTACTGTCAACACATCATAGTTGTCAGCAGTGAAAGGAGTGGCACCTACTGGTGAAACTACAATTTCCTTGATGGAAAGAATGTAGCAATATCTGTGACACCTTCATTGTTGAATTACTGTAACCAGGAAAAGAGAAATTGTTTTCAGTGTTAATACTCTTAAACCCAAATTAACTAAATTTTGCTTAGTTCTGACAATGCCCTGGTGTTCAGCAACAATCCACAACAATTCCAGTGGGGCCATGGCTAATTCCACTAGCTTACTTCCTGTAAGCTTAACATTGGTTCTCTATTTGCTGTGAGGAAGGGGGAGACCTTCAGATGCAAGAACAAAGCAATATGTTGAGAAGGGTGGGGAGAGGGTTGAGAAAGGTTCAGGAGTGCTAGGTAAGTGTAAGAAATGTGGCCTCTCAGTTTGAGACTAAGTGGTAGCCTCTTTTGAGGCTGCCATTTAAACACTTGCAGGAAAACTTAATATTGTGAGTTCCTCACATCTAATTTTGCAGTGAGGTGGGAAACAAGGAAAAGAGGATCTTAACAACATGAAAAGATTGTGATCTTTTTTTCTTCTGTAGGCATATTTGTTTGATCATGCCGGAACTTTGAGACCAAATAGCTTGTAAATTGCTTTCTCATTTCAGATGTTTCCATTGCTGCAAAACAAATAGCTTTATTTTACAGATTTTAAATGATTCTCCCAAGTGTTTCTCCTTCTTATCCTGTTTCTCTTCCTTGCTCCAGCATTTTCACTGTTGCTGCTATTCATCTGTATTTCTTTTTTTCTTTTATTTTTATGAACTCGGCTTCAGCAGCAGAGTTCACAGAAAACATCCCCATCTCTTCTGTGTAAGACAAGCCGTGTAAAAGTAGTTTACTTGAAGGGAAGGAAAGAGATAAAAAATAAATCTCCTTTGTAAATCAGGCCCTCAGGCCAAATTGAACTGTGATGTGGGAAGCGTTACCTAGTTATCTCCCATAAGGATTTGTGCTTCTGGAATCGACCTACCTTCCTTTCCAGATGTAAAAAGATGTCTAAACTTAACTTAAACTCTTCTCAGGAGGACCAGAATCCTGTGGGAATCTTATGGATGAGGAAAAACAAGACAGACTATGGCAGTGATGGTTTCTAATGGCTGAAGTGTTTTGACACTTAGACTAGATGCCAAATTCCTTCCTGGTATCTCATGTTCTTCTAAGCAAATTCTTTCATCTGTGTGCCCCTGTGTTCCTACTCCCACTCATATTTCAATAATATATTATGATAAACACTTGGAAAAAGATTTGGGTGTATGTGACAACGTCATGTCTGTCTTCAGTGCAGTCTATGGTTCTGTTGTAACTACCATTATTTTCATTATCAACATGCCTAAGAGACACCCAGGGCCTATGTTTGTTTTACATATGTTTAGAGATTCAATTATTTTTTTCAGGTGTTCTTTCTTTTTGTCCATGAGATAATTTTCCAGTCCCTAATGAAAACAAGCTAAAAATATCCTGGATTTGCATGGGCAGGTGTCCATGTGGGAGTTGGACTTATGAGAAGAAAAAGCAAGAAGTGTCAGAAATAAGAGTAGGGCAACCTTTCCTAGTTTTGATATCATCTGGTGTTACATTGTTTAAATTAACATTCACAGTGAAAAGGTAGAGCTCCATGAAAACAAGTGATTCTGTTATATGAGACATCAAGATAAATAGTGTGAACAAACTCTTGCAGCTTTAAACATTTATGAATCAAGGTCTATTTGGTCTCTTCATTGTTATATCCCTACATCTTGATTAATAAGATCTCTGAACGACAGGCTGGAAGCAAGAGTTTTTAATACAGTAGATAAACTGAGAAAGCTGAAAGGAGGAAAAAATAAAAAGCAAAAAACCCCAACAAAACTGAGAAGCAGAAAAAGGGGACTGTCTCTCTCTTAGATTGTTAATGTCTTTTCTCTCACACTTCTTCAGACATTCTTGTTGAAATCAGTTATGTTTCATTTTATAGTGCAAGATTCTTCTCATTTTGCTTTTTTTTCTGGTTAGTACTTTATCTTCTCCTCTTGACTCATTAGCTGTATCTTGAGTGTCCTCCTCTTATTAGTCCTACTGCCATGAAAAGAATAGGGAGGACTGTTTGTCCATAAGATATTAACTCAAGAATTTGTCTGAGGGTGTGCTGTAAGATTAAAGACATGGTAGAAATCAACCTGGCCTCCTTCCCCAGCTGCACAGGATTAAACTAGAGGGAACAGCAACCCCATCAACTAGCAATAGGCTGGAAAGGAGAATTGTAGGTGATACCAGAAATCACAGATAAATGTGCAAGCTGGTAACACATAGGATGGGCCATCCATGCTAGCTGTATTTGGTGGTAGACAGGGTTTCCATTCTTTCCAGTTTAACATGATATTTTGCTTTCCTGTGCAAATAACTTGTAGAAACTCTGACTTCTTCCTCAATATCCATACTGTTGATATGAAGGATTCCAACTGACTGCGTGCTGTATCATTCTCTCTTACTCCTCTACGTACGGGAAGATCTCTCCCTTTTCAAAAGGGATATCATAGCTATTACTGTGATAGAGTTTACCAATTCAAGCTGACATTGGGACTTAACTCTGTTAATGTAACATCTTTCTTTTCTCTTTTTGGGAAGTCCATAAGCTAAATGTGGTGAACTAATTTTATGTATTTCATTTTATGTGTTTCTGAGTGTGATGGAAATTGG
>NW_009941364.1:977-29433 GCF_000696875.1 Nestor notabilis | reverse complement strand
AGGGAAAGAAGATTTTTATGACCAAACCATGGGGCTGACTGTTCCCTGGGACCTTTAATAACTTCAAAATCTATTAGTCAATTTCAGTAAAATACAACAGAAGTCTAAAAGACAGTAGTTTCCTACAAGTTTTGTGAAAATCACATGCTAGGAAGACAAGGGATATCTCTACAGAGAAAAGAGTACAGAAAAGTCAACTCTTAATGATTCTTGCCTAGTTTGCTCAATGGAAGTGGCCAACACCCCAGTCAAAATGCAAAATCTCTAGACAAGCCACAGCAAACTGGGTTCACTTCTCAACTAAGGATATGGGGAAGACCTGAAAATACTAAGGGGACAGGCCCCAGAGATGTTACTAGAATCTGGGACATTGTCAGCGGTTGCTTAGTGGCAAAGGTGTGAAGAGGAGATTGCAGTGTACAGAAGAACTTGAGGATAATAGGTGAGTGGATGTAAACCACAAAAGTTTCCCTATGACCAATGTTTGTTTCATCATCGTTACTTGTTTATCATTTTCGCTTCAAGCCATGAGATTTAGCTCTTATGGGTCAATGTGAATCACAGTGCTTTCATTTCCAGTTTCTTTTTCAGTAGACAATTATAGGCAGTATGATAAAACAGCAACAAAAAAAAAAAAAAAAAAAAAAAGAGAAAACTGCAGGCACAGAAAGATTTGGACAGGTTTGGTATATAATTCATTTGAATGTGTTTTTATGACAATTGTTTGTGTTTTTAAACATTTTCTGATACTCAGCGGCTTACATTTGGGCAAGTTTTTAATTAAGATTTCTATCTAATATTTCTGTTGTAAACTCCCTTAGTTTGCAGCTTCTGTGCAGTGTTATTAAATTTCAGGAACAATATTGTAGGTTGATGTGACCACCATTTGTAGGACTGAAATGATGAGAGGCTGTGTATGAAATGCTGTGACATTTTCAAATCTACTAGAGATGGGCTGCAAATGAAAACATTAAATGACAAGTCTTTTTTTTATTATTATTTTTCCTTCCTAATGCATTTTAAAGAGCTGTAATTTCAGATTGCTACTCTATATCTGGAAGAAAGGCGGAATGTGGCCTCAGATTTCAGCACCACTGGAAACAAGGACAAGATAATTGTTATTACAGCTTAGCCAGTGTACAGTCCATCCAAAAAAAGTCATGATGAGCAGCCCTCTCTGAAGTAGTCTATGTTCTTCAACTGCTTGCCTTTACACCTATTTATTTTATTTGCTTATCCCAATGGTTTTACATTTTTGTCTGTGTGCCCATTTCTTTATCTGGTTCATATCTTCCTTAGGTTTCATCTCATCTCTGCCCCTCTTCCCTTTTTGGCTGCTCCCATCTGATAAAAAATATATTTAGCTGAAGCTCTGAATCCCTTGTACAACAAATCAAGTTAAAAAAAACATAAATAGTGAAAGCTCACCAAAAAAAAGCAATCATTGGCTGTAAGCTGTTCTGTTGGCTTGAATAGGTTTTGTTATGGCATACTGAATTCTATGAAATTTTTGTTAAGATTTCTTAAGCACAGGATGGAACTTACAAAAAACAAGAGTGAGTACATATGCTGAGAGAATTGTTTGCCCTCTCACCTGCTTTGAGCAGGGATGTGATTCTGTATGTAGTTGAAGTAAGCACACAGCTGAGCTTTTGGCATTTGTGGAGGTTTATTTTTGTGTCTTTATTCTATTTAAAAGAAAAATTCAGTTTGCTCAAAATCAGTTGAAAATAAATGTCGAAAAATTAAATCCTCTTCATGAGAGGGAACTGTTTTCCAAATAAATGTACCTAAGTGGAACTAGGTACTGCCTTAGGTCAGAAGGAAAATTTCCAGTGGAGGGCCACAAGGATGATCAGGGTCTGGAGTATCTCTTATGAGGAGAGATTGAGGGAGCTGGGCCTGTTTAGTCTAGAGAAAAGGAGACTGAGAGGGGATCTCATGAATGCATATAAATATCTCAAAGGTAGGTGTCAGGAAGATGGTGCCAGGCTCTTTTCAGTGGTGCCCAGTGACAGGATGAGGAGCAATGGTCACAAACTGAAATACAAGAAGTTTCACCTCAACATGAGGAAGAACTTTTCGCTGAGGATGGCAGAGCACTGGAACAGGCTGCCTAGGGAGGTTGTGGAGTCTCCCTCTCTGGAGACATTCAAAACCTGCCTGGGCACATTCCTGTGTAACCTGCTCTAGGTGGCCCTGCCTTGGCAGAGGAGTTGGACTAGATCATCTCCAGAGGTCCCTTCCAACTCTAATGATTCTGTGAAAATCTCTTTTTACCCACATAGTGGTATCTTGCTGTTAATGCATAATACTGGAAGCAACAAAGGAAATCACAGATTTTTTACCCAAGACATCAGTAAATACTTTTTAATCAGCTATTGTGTGCTATCAAGTGGATAGCCTCAGCAGCCTGTTACCACCCATTGGCATCTATGTTTAAGAGGAATAATTTTGAGTATTTCCCCGAGAATAGCTATGTCTACATTCTTCCTGAAAGCCATGCAATAAATCCTTCTAATTGGCAGTCTGCAAGCATTTGATTTCTGCAAACTCAGCCCAATCCTGCCCACGTAAGGTGAATGCAAAACTATGTGCTAATGAATCAAACACGTTCAGCTTTTGTAGAAATTTGCATAGTAGTAATATTGGAATAAGTGATAAATTCCAAATGAGATTCAATGAGACTGCATCAGCCTTTCTGAAACTTATTTATCTATCTTTCTCCTTCGAAAGGATCCTAGAGGAAACTGTTTATTCTTTTTTTAGTTACAGTTGTTTGGATTTAATGCAGGAATCAGCAGGCTGGCTGGATCAGACCCAAGTCTGACACTGGCTAACATCTTGTTCCTAACACTAATCGGTGACATACACTTTGGAATAAGCTGAGAGAGGTCTGTAGAAGGCACTCATAGGAGTCTTTCTCCCCATTTTATGATAGTGATTAGCTCAAGCTGCAGATCACTGAGGTTAATATTGTTAGCCCTAATTATATATTCTGAAGAATTCTCCACACAAGCATAGGGGTTATGGAAATCTTTACATAAATGTAGACATTTAGATATTGGCTTCTGAACTTGTTGGGTAGGTTCTTTTTCTTCTCAATGAAAAAAGATGGGTGCTTGTTGGATGTAATTTATCCTGCTTTAAGGCAGACATCCAAAAGACTTCTCTGGTATCTAGAAGAGACATCCAGTTAATTTTCTTAGATAAATCCGCTTATTTCTACTGATTGCAAAAGGAGCCTGGAAAGCTAGCTCAGACTAGATTGAAAGCAGTCCTGATGAAGACTTGGGGGTTTTGGTCAATGAGAAACTCAACATGACCTAGCAGTGTGTGTTTGCAGCCCAGAAAGCCTACCATATCCTGGGCTGCATCCAGAGAAATGCGAGCAGCAGGTCAAAGGAGGCAATTCTTCACCTCTGTTCCACTCTTGTGGAGTACTGTGTTCAGATCAGTGGCCTCCAACATAAGAAGGATTTAGACCTGTTGGAGCATGTCCAGAGGAGGGACAAGAAGATGATCAGGGGACTGGAGCACCTCTCCTGTAAAGACAGGCTGAAAGAGTTGGGGTTGTTCAGCCTGGAGAAAAGGAGGTTGTGTGGGGACCTACAAAAAAGCTGGAGAGGCACAAGTGGGCATGGCTTTAAACTGAAAGAGGGTAGATTTAGATTAAATATTAGGAAGATATTCTTTACTACTAGGATGTTGAGGCACTGGAACAGGTTTTTCAGAGGAGTGGTGGCTGCTCCATCCCTGGCAGTATCCAAAGCCAAGTTGGACAGGGCTCAGTAACCTGGTCTAGTGCAAAGTGCCTCTGCCCATAGCAGGGGGCTTGGAACTAGACGATCTTTAAGGTCCCTTCCATTCTATGATTCTATGAAGTATAGTTATGTGAGATTAGTCTTGCTCATTTTGTCAGATTGCAATATGTACATAGGCAATAACAGAAGTGACGCATGGTGTTTTTTCTTTCAACCTGAAAACATATTTTGTCCTCTCTAGGTCTTATTAAAATGCTGTTAGGTCAAAAGTTCAAGAGTTACTAGAAACAACATGGGGAAAACACAGGAGATCTCCAGGGTTCAGGGCAATGGCATGATAGCAATGAATATTCATCTGTGGAAAAAAGTCCAGGTTATTATGAGCACAGAAATTCAGCAGAGAATCTCCTCTGTCCAGGGAGATACTTAAACATTTAAAATACTCTTAGGAGCTGCCTTCTTGCATCTGACAATGCTGTCAACAGACAGTTTTTGCAAGAGAAAAAAATACTTCAAGCTTTGTATAGAGAAGAACTTTCTGGATACTTAGTATAATGCTTCATACCTGTCTGCATACACAGAATTCAGCTAAGTTTAAGAAGCAGCATTTTGGTAGCACTTTTTAACAGGATATGTCCAAATAAGAAAATATCTTTTCAATCTCTCTCCCTCTTTTTCATTTTCTGTTTTGATTTAGTTTTTCATTCATCATGTGGCATTAGCATTGGTGCATATTGTATTAGGGTATTAGATCAAACTGTCAAAAAGCTGACAGGTTGGTTTTTTTTTTTTTTTTCCTAAGCATATGTGTTTTTTGGAATAGTAATTAATTCAGCTAACTGGAAGTAAGTGATTAGTAGCTGGGGGTTTTTTTGTGCTTGCTGCAGATTTTGATATGAAATTGTCGTGGTTTAAGCCCAGCCGGCAACTTGGAACCATGCAGCCGCTCGCTCACTCCCCCCCTTTTCCTTCCTCCCCCCACTCCCGGAGGGATGGGGAGGAGAATCGAAGGAATGTAACTCCCACGAGTTGAGATAACAGCTCTCCAGTAACTAAGGTATAATACAAACCACTACTGCTACCAATAATAATGATAAGAGGAATAACAAGGGAAAAGGACACAACCGCTCACCACCCGCCGACCGATACCCAGCCCGACCCGAGCAGCGATCTGGGCCTTCCGGGTAACTCCCCCCAGTTTGTATACTGGGCATGACGTGCTGTGGTATGGAATCCCCCTTTGGCCAGTTTGGGTCAGGTGTCCTGCCTCTGCTTCCTCCTGGCTTCCCCTCCTCTCTGGCAAAGCATGAGACTGAGAAAGTCCTTGGTCAGAGTAAACATTACTTAGCAACAACTAAAAACATCGGTGTTATCAGCATTGTTCCCAGACTGAAAGTCAAAAACACAGCACTGCACCAGCTACTGAGAAGGAGAAAAAATGACTGCTGTAGCTGAACCCAGGACAGAAATATTTTTAGAAAGTTGCAATTTTAACATCTAAAAGCCTCTATTTTTGGGTACCTTAGTTACACAAGAAGAATGCATGATCCTGGGAAGTATGTTAACAGATGTGATGCTGAACATGATTTTGCAGTAGCGAAATACTCAAGTGCTTAATGACCTTAGGGAAGAGCCTTGTGGTGTACTTATGTTTGGTTGCATAAGTGTTTTAAATACTCAAGAGTTCATGTTTTGTAATTGCAGCCAACCACTATGACTACATATAGGAGTAGGAATGTTCCATTCCTGAAGTTCTGTGTGTTTGAAAAGAGCAGCTGGTATGTCTTATATCCATAGGAGAAGCTTGCTTAATATTTCTAGCTAGCCCAGCAAGATGCATGAAAGTTACAACAAATATCTTGTCTTATTTATATCCTTTATTCAAATAATACAACATGACAAATACGGTTAAAATGTTTTCTGAAATGATACACCTTTTTTGCTGTGTTGGTGTTTTTTAGGAACTTCCATCACCTGGAGAGAAGTTCTGTTTCTGGTGCTTTAGTGTAAAGGTAGTGTTGCAACTCTTTGTGTATGGATGAGGGGGATCTTACTATGAGATGTATTTGCAGAAGGGAGACCTTAATTGTCTTCGATGTCCCTTTTGCAAATGTTCGTAATGGTATCAAGGTGTCTTTCTGGAATAATTATTTGCAGGAAATGGCTGTCAAAGCTGAATGCTATATATGTTTGCAGAAGCAGAACTTCCTAATTGTCTGATTGTTGTTAGAATTTGCCACTTACAGCTTCGGTTGTTTAATAAAATGGTTTCAAAAAATCTTCCTAGACTTCAGTTTTTCTCTCATCAATATTTTCAGTGGACTCTGATTATGGATTATTAATGTAGAAAGTATCTATCTATCAAATAGGGTATTCTCCCAAATAGGACTCTTCTTTTACCTGGCCAATAACAGATTATCCAGTCTGTGGGACGGAATACTAAGATAACTGTCAGTAAATGTCAAAACCAGTAATGTTAAATCTATCAGTTAATTTTTGATAGAAAATTAACGAGAGGAAAACAGAAGTGTTTGAAAAAGGAAAAAGAAGCAGTATCAATTGGGGAAAGGTATTTGTTCAGACTTAGCTGCAGTATTTGCTCCTCATAATTGTGTTATCTTTTAACATGAAAAAACAAGATTATTTCAAGTTGAAGCGTGCACCTGCTAAGAAAAAAAAAAAATCTTTTTTCAGTTGTGTTGGCTTGATGCTAGATCTTTTTTTATTGCATATGCAGCCTAAGCTGACCCTTAAAAATCTGCGCGGAAATAGCAGCTCAGTGAAATGTTCAGGCCAGATATTGGTATTTTGAGTGAAAGGGACAATATTTTTTGTGATGCTGTTGCACTGTTGTGATGAGCAAGAATGCCTTGGCTGATGCTCTCAACAGTAATAGAGAAAAAGTGGAAAAGGTAAATTGTCTTTGGACTGTGATGTAAAAGATTGATCCAGTTCTTCACTGTGAGAGTAAGGCATGACTAGGTGGGTGAAGTTTAACTAATCAGTGACTGCAAAGCTGGGAAAATTGTTCTCCATTTCATGCCTGAACTTTGCAAATGTGTTGTAATCTATTATAGATCCAACTGAAGAACCTGGAAGCAACAGAACAACCTGTGCCCAAGATCAACAGTGAGGACAACTTGAGGTACAATCTCAGACCACAGGGAAACCAGGAAGTACAATGGAAAAATTCTTGGAAGAGAGTTCAACAGTTTTCTTTTTAAACAAGCATGCAGATTAGCATAAAGCTAAGATGGACCAGAAAACATGAGCAGCTGTTTATCAACTCATTACAGTTGCTGTGCAACTGAATCAAAGGGGAGAGTCAGATTGTGACTGATAAGCAGTGAGATAATAGAAGCAAAAGCAGAAAGTTTGTACTCTGAAAGGGTGAGAAACCTGTGCACAGGAAGGTAATGCTGACAGGGCAATGCACAAATATGGCAAATATAGGTACACAGCATGAACTGAACCAACAGTAATTTTAAAGATGGACTTGAAAGTGTGAAAAGCTATGCATAAAGAATGCCGATACTGAGTTACTGGGCATGCCTGGAGGACCAGGAGTCCTGGGACCAGATGGAAAGCAGGATAGCCAATACAGAATATTGTTAAGTTGTTCAAGTAATACTTAAATGAACAGAGGATAAAGATCTTACAGGCTCCCCTGAAACCTTTCTGGAGAGTAGATTTTCCATTCTGATCTACAACCTTATTAAACAGCCTTTAACTTACCGCCAGGTTGAGATCTGCTCCTTTTATATGGTGGTTACAAGAAGTCAACACAGCAACAAGTACATGTATTTCTTAGTTCCGCTCACCAGCCACCACAACACATTCTTACCAGGAAGGAAATGTGAGTAAGGTTTTTATGCAGTCTTTATGCAGTCTACCTGTTTTTATGCAGTCTACCTCTGACTTTCCTACATTTATACTGTAAAGTAGAGAAATTAATTTGAGGATGATTAAGACTAGTCATTACCTGTTACTGGGATGGGGAACTTGTGGACCAGATAAGACCTATGATTTCACTTCACATGACCAGAGGTTGCTTAATTTGTTTAGCACAGTAAAGGCAACAAGGAAAAGCAAGGCTCTGATGTTGGAGTGGTTTTTTTTTCTTTTGTTTTTTTTAGTTCTTCCTTTATTCCCAACCATGTGATGTGTGTTTCCACATCATATGATGTTTTCCTAAATGCAAAGGCTTTTTGTTCCCTTCACAATAATTACTGAAAGAAAGAGAATTTGTATTTGGTGTTAATCTAATACCTGCTGGAATAATTTCAAATACCTGTTTACTGTCTGTAAATGCTGAAGAAAATTCCCACCCTGTTCTCCCAGTCTGAACATGGAATGGAAACTACTCTAAAAAGGCTTTCATTAACCTGATTTTCCCTAGCCACACACCATTAGATACTCACCCTCCCACTGAAGAACTGGCCTATTCTTTTATGTCACAGCCTAAAGACAATTTATCTTTTTTTCTGCTTTTTTCTCTGATAGAGATCTGAGATAAACTGTTAAAAGAGGAAAACATCAAATGTTTTTACAGGGAGGTAAACTAAAGAGAGTGAGATATTTGGGCTTCAAAGGGCCAGATCATCTAGCTGCCTAGCTTGCAGGAAGTGGATGAGCTTTAGTCAGTTATGTAAAATGAAGAGTTAGCCTAAGGCTTCATCCAGCCTATGTTCCTCCTCTTTTACATCACTTTGAATTGGTGTGTATTAGTGAGATTGAGATACTGGGCTGCCCATGTTTTTGTTAGTCATTGGGTAGTTGACCATTTTTTCCCCAATATATAAGAAGGCATGTTATAGATAAGAATACAGTATTCATGCATGCATATATATGTGTGTGTCTGCATATATTTGTGTATATGGTACAGTATAATACGTTGTAATACGTATGTAGTGTAATTCTTTCCGTATTCCTTGTTTGACCGTGTCTTGAAGGCCACAAATATAACATCAACCTTGCTGCTTCCATGGTTTTTATGAACTTTCTTCAGTTGTTCTAATTTTCTCATTGTTAATGCCTCCTGTAATTCAGGTATGGTACTGCATAATTGCATGGTAATTTGGAGCAGCGGAGAAATCAGGCTCTTTAGTGACCTTTTCACTAGAAATTTCTCATGAAAGCAACTCCTAGCAAGTTTGGATGTGCCTTTTTATAACCTTTACAGCTCAGTTTGTGTCTTTTTAACGAACTCTTCAATAACTCAGTCCCTCAGCTTTTCAGAAACTAGTCATACTTACATGTGGTTGTGTGGCCCTGAAGTTCATTCAATCTTTTTTCAAAACCTAAGTAACAATGCTAGGAGCCTGGTAAATACTAAGAATTTTGTACCTGATCACATTTAAGATGCCTCTAATTCAAGTTCTTTAAAACCAGACATGAGAAGATACCTTGACACCATCTCGGCATGTGAATAAGGCATTATCTTTTCCAATACGCTTACATTCTATCCCAACTAGTCTTCGAGAATTTTTTAGTGAGCAGTATGTAGCCGAACTTGATTTTTTTTTTCTCCCATAAATATATCAAATTAGTTTTGAGTCAGCGTGAATTTTAAACATTGACAGAATAGAATTATTCTTCTACATGCATGTCACCTTAATACTTTTGTTGGCTTTGTACTTTTGTAAAATCATTGCAATACCTGCTTACAAAGCCCTAGTGTTTGGTTGTGGTGTTGTTTTTGGTTTGTTTTTGTTTGGTTCTTTTTCCAAATGTGTATGTCTGTTTCGGTCTAACGGTACTTGCTATACAAAATACCAGAAGTCTTATCCTGATCATCTCAGAAATATTAGTGTGGCAAAAGGCTTTTTATTATTATTTCAAACTGAAAAAAATTGTAACAGTTGGTGTTTTATTTTGTTTTTTTCTCCCTTGCTTGGTACCATTTTCTTTCTAAATGTAATGATTTTCACTCTATTCCAAATTAGTCCATCTCTGGTGGCTACGAAATACCTTGTGATCTGGTGCTGGTTTTGATTTCAAATTTGCCAGCTAGGCTGAAATAGCTAAGAGCAGCAACAGATATCATCTACCTGCAAGCTTTTCTCAGTATTGTAAAAAAAATTAAAAATAAAAATAGATTATTTTACCATACAGTCTTAGTGAATTGATGTTGCTGCATCATCCTTCATCTTACCTGTAACAGTAATATCCAACATGAAAACACAAGGAAAAGTGCTACTTCTAGTGAATGTAGCTTCCAGTCATGTTAGTTGAGTGGTTTGTAGGTTTTCCTCTTTGGGTGTTTATGTTCTACATTGCTGGCAGGATGTCAGATTCCCTGCATGCTCATTTGGACCTGCTGAAGAATTTCTAGGCCATCTTTTTTTAAACTTTTTCTCTGTCCTCCTCCCCCACCACTCCCCACCTCACCTTTAAAAAAAATAAATATTTTATTGATGCTGTTGGTTCTTGTAAGCAGAGGGACTGCGCTGACCAGCTAACACTGCACTCTGGGGGTTCTTGTGTGTGTGAAGGTTTTCTTTTGATGACAATAGTCTAGCTATTGAACTAAAGATGCTGCTCGCATTTACTCCATTTAAGAGAGGGCATAGATTTTTTTCTACTGTTATCTCCTGCCGACCGGAACTCTCAACTGTGACTCCAATTGAACGGCACAGTGAAAGGATTGGGCTGGGTGTTTTATTCATGGGTAGCTCAATGACCTCTTTGGAGAAACAGGGGGATTTGGTTTTCGCAGTAGGGATTCTTGAGGGTACTCAGCCAATGGAAGGCATGTAAGACTCTTCACTCTCTGATGCTGAGTATCTATTGCTGTTACTGGAAAACATGCAGAAGAAAAGAAGTAAACCCATGATTTTATTTATTTTATTTTCCCCTCTCATGTGAAAAACTGATCTGAAAGTCACTTCCTTGATCTAGAACTTTGCTATTCTGTGCTCATTTTATCTGTTAAAAGTCTTCTCTAGAGCTGTGTTGGTGGGGCTTTGTGGCAGATGTGGACTGGGAATATTCGTAAGTCCAATGAAAAATAGAATGTAATTTCTCAGTTAGTTGCTGTCTCTCACTTCTATGGAAATCCAGAATGTTTCTCAACTACTTTCCATTAAAGGAAAAAAACAGACACAAACACTGAAATAGCAAAACGGCTTTTCCCTAATAGTCTTCAGGCCATCTTACAAGTTCTAATGATTTGGATAGTTCACATAAACTTTGGATTATCATTCAGTCTGAGTGGAAGAAGTTATCACGATTAAACTAGACATTCAGAGTAGCTTATGCAAAATAAATATCTCTATCATCTTCTCCAGCTTTTCCTGGAATCCAACCAGATTTCCTGCAGTGTTGTCAAATAATACCTACTCTTTCAATGAACATTAGATACAGTGATTTAGGCAAACTAGAAATAAATTGCAAGTCACCTACACTTTCTAGAATAAAAAAATTGCAATTTAACGGCTCTCTTTGGGCAGAAATTATATGTATCTGTAAAATTATATCTCTATTTTACAGGCTAGCTGCAAATATATACACACATGCTTTTCTTTACTCTGTCTTTGCATTTCTCAGGATGTTATAAAAGCTGAAAGCTAGGTATGGGGCCTGGTAAATAAAGATGACACAGCTGGAACACAAGCTGTCTTGAGTGCTCTTTATCGTAATGCTCTAGTAGACTTGCTATTTGAAGACTAACTATAATTCCAGATATCCTGAAATTTAGAAGTAACTTTTGGTTGCACCGGTTATTGATAAAGCAGATCTATCTTATTTATGTGTTTTCAGACTAGATACTAATCATAAAGCGAATCTACTGTGCATTTGAATTTGCAGGTGCAAAATTTGTTTGCTTAATGTGAAACAAGGTGGAGACCTGTTGTGTAAAATAAAATGGGTCTCACTGCCATCAAAGAAAAAGAAATGCTAACATAACATGAATTTGTTGTTGACTTCTTAGCCAAAAGCAGCAAGGAAATCTGTAGCAATAAGCATATTCACCTAGAAGCTCTCTATGTAAAGGGCAAAGTTGCAGAGACGACAGGCTAGATGCTTTAAGATGAGTTTTGTTGCTGGAAAGCATAAAGAGTGTTAGGACTTGGTTAAAAAAACAACTGGTGACATGCTTTAAGGTCAACCTGTGACATCTTTTCCATGCTCTTCTAAAAAGTCAGATTAGTCCTATCAGCAGTAACCTTTCTCATATTAAGTATGTTTGCTTTCCTGTCTTTAAAATTAATCTTCTATTTGTGATTTTTGACAGCTTGCAGGATTGCTTTTTCCATATATCAATTTGGATGTGCTCCCTCTGTCATATTTTGATGAAAAAAAGTATGATTTTACTTATATTAATATACACTGCAAAGTTGAGAGAATTTTTTAGCAAGAAATAATATACTGATATACTCTATAATATATTTAAAAATAGAATTACCAAAATAAAGCATGGTTGAATTGTCATCACTCTGATGACATTATCTGATTTTGAACACTTAATACTATTTATTTAACTCTTCCAAAAGAAGGAAAAAAGTGTGAGTGTATGGTAGAAATGACAAGAAACCAGTAAGTGTTTTAAGATAATTTTATAAAATAGTTCCTATTTCCAACATATCACTATTACCATTTTTATTATAATTGAATCATGTTATCTGATGTTGTTTTACAGAAAGGTGTTATATACTTAAAAGTGATTTCTCTAGTTGTATCTAATAAGGTGATGATACCTAACTAGAACCAGCCAGTCTGAGTGCCAGTTGTGTTCTCTGTCCTTTGGGAAAGCTGATTTCTTTCCAGCAGGTTTGCTTACTGTCATTAATTGAGTTCCGTGGAAAGATTTGCAGTCACATGAATGGTTTTTACTTTGGTGTGCTAAATAAACAAGGCTTCCTGTCAGTCAACCTGCTCTAAGTACTTTTGTAGCTGTTGGTCAGCTACTACTAGATTTTTTGGTAAGCGGAAGTCAGAGGTCTATAAAGCTTTGTAGTAATGTAGGATTGGGTAGGACCTGTATTATCATGATTTTTACAGTTTCATGGTATTCCTCTTACTAGGCGACTGCTTTCCACCTTGGAATGACTGAGTTTTTTCCCTTTATGCTTTTTCAAGTAGGCTTTTGCAGAACTTTTCATGCTTACAGGCTTTCTCCTTTCTCCCTAGTTTTCATTAGAGCAAAGCTGTGCTGCTGTATTCCTTTGCCAGCAGGAACCTTAAGTTTTCAAAATTCTTTTGCCTTTCAGTCTTTTGGTGTATCTGAAGACTTGTATTGCTTCTGCTTTCCTGGCTAATCAAGGTGATATCTTTTAGTCTCTACAATGGTTCCTAAGTTCCTTTTGGTATCCTAACTGCCAGCCTCTTCATCTGTTACCATTTGAACAAATTTCTCTTGAATACAGGTGGTCAGAATTATGCAGTGTTCTGGCTGAAGCCTTGTACAATGTTACCAGTAATCGTGTATTGCTACTGGAAGTACCTAATCTTTTACATCCCAGGAGTGCATTTGTCTTTTCATTGTCACCCCAATTTAATTGCTCCGCATCATCCTCTGGTTGACAATAAGGGTCTTTTTCCTCTATTTTTATCAACTGATGAGACATCAGATCAGATAGTCTTTTTATTAATCCCTATGAGTATGACCTTGTATTTTATGATAGTATAGTCTACACATAGCTTATTAATACCTCTCAGTTTCACATCACAAGAACATTTAATTAGCATATGCAGGCCTGGGTTGATTACTGGGGATGATGGAGGAAACGTGTCTATAGCCTCCATCTCCAGTAGTACCATCTTTCATTAGGTGTGCTTCCATGCCATGTGACACAGAATGGCCATGTGCCTGCACAAGCCTCCCACACAGATTGAGGTCATGTTAGCCCTTGCATTCCTACTTGCTCTGAAGCCTCTATATCTGTCCTATTTATGAGATGACACGTACTTTTTTTCTTTAACCAGTTCCTTTGCCATGTTACAAATATTCTCTACCTATCTAGATACATATTTTATTGTATGCAAGAAAACATTTCTTCAGAATCTAGACAGAAGAAAAAAGACTTAGTGGATTTAATGTTGAAAAAAGACTAGATTCATCCTATCCAGAAAAAAGCAAGGAGTTTTATTAGAGTAGGTTATTTTGATGTAAACTACCTTAAAGTCTACAGTGCTTTTTATCATGTCTTCTGTTTCTCTGTTAATATATTCTTCCTTCACTGTCTCCTCTAAAGCCATGCATACCACTAAGACCAGTCTGATGAGCTGACAGTTTCTCTAAAGTTTACATTACTGTAGTTAATGTTCTTTAGTTACTGTATTGTTATCAACTGACTTAACTCTAGGAAAAGCACACTACATTTGCAATGTGAAACACTGATTCCTTCAGAGTACATGAGTGGAGATTTTGGCACTTTCAATCTGAATGTATAAATCAGGATTCAGCCTCTCTACTGGGGGAATATAAGCAAAGAGCTGAATCATGGAGTAGAAAGGAGTGTGGGAAGACTGCTGTATCTATGGAGAAAAGCCAAGGAAAATTAGACGAGTGTGCACACTCTCCTATGACCACCAATGAAACTGCCACTTTTTCCTGATGAAATGTAGGCTGATAATGGACACCAAAGTGTTTTCAATTCCACTGGATTCTAGCATTTGTTATCTTTCCCTGAGTGTTCATTAATCTAATTGTGAGGCAAATGCCAACTTCAGACTAAAGGTGACCTAAATGTCGCACCACCCTGTAAGCATTAAAATAAAGAGTGTTCAGGAATTAATGAGCATAGTGTCCACGCTTCTTATGCATAGCAACTGGTAAATCTCACCTCATGCCTCTTCAACACAAAATCTTCCTTAGCCAGCTATGTATTGTCTAGGTAAGTCATTTTTCTTGCAATTGTCAGATAGCTGTTTTTTATTTGTTTATAACAAACCAGAGAGTCTGTGGATCACGTGAGTTAGGGTTTTTGATTAGCTCTGTACAATATGAGAATTTTCCTTTCCTTCAACAAAACCCGTTCAGCTTCCCCTCCAGTGTTTTCTCCCAAATCACACCATACACTTGACTTTTCCCTGAGATACTTGCTAATAGCAGGCTGACTCCTTTTACTTCTGTTTTCAGGTATCATATTTCTATTTTCCTTCCTCTTTCACCTTGCTTTTTATCCTTCATGAAATGGCAAAGGAGAGCACTGTGACTGACAGGGTAGCAAGAAAAGATGAGGAAAGGCTGTTTTGCAGGGTGATCTGAATTATCCAAGCAAGGTTTATTTTAAAATAATAGTAAGTCTTAACCATTTTTTAACATGTCCATGGTATATCTGAAAACAAGGAATTTGGGCTATACATGCAGTTACTCAAGTTAGACTTTGGACTCAGTATATCATCAGGGGACACATTGTCATAGATTTTGCTAGCAATAAAAATAATCTAATGTAGCCCCTTACTGTAAGAAGGTAATATTCTATAGAAAGATGGAATTGACCTCAGCTATGAGGACAGAGCTTTGAAGCTATGTCCAGAACACCATTTCCAGTTCTAGTCTGTATATTCTGTGAAGCCCAGCAGAAGAAGGGGCTGACAGGGACTTAACTGTTAAGCTGCTCAGTTTGCAGAAAAAATACAGGCGTATGGCTGGAAGGGGCAGGGACATTTACGCTTCAGCTAGTGGTCTGAGAAGTCAGCTGCTACTCAGCTGGTGCTGGAGAGCACCAGTGCTAGGAGGGAGCAGAGCAATTAACAGGGACTTCAGCAGCTAACCCAGCTCTGAGATGACCATTACTTTGAGGTACTCGTACTCAGAGCCTGTTGTTTTATTGGTGAAGCTGGCTTTATGGTGCCATTGTAAGACTCTTCAGCATTTCCACAGTCTGTCCTTTTCTTTACCATTCTGAATAATTGTTTATCAGCAGAAAACTCTGGCATATCTCTCTATCAACTCCAGGCCACTACAGTGGCCTTGGATATTAGTATAATATTTAGATTCTTCTGTGAAATACAGGAATTTAGTCCTCAGTATAATGCATTGCTTTAGTAATATTTAAGTTTTTAGATTCATTGCTAACTGCTTGGATAACATACAATGCCCAGTAATATCAGGAATATGTCTTTCTGATATTAAATTTTGTGAAGTTCTACAATACATCAGTTTCTGTACTGAGACCCCACATCACAGTAGTGAGCATCTGAACATATGACCCTTGATTCCTACATATTTATTTCGTATGTCCTGTCTCTCTGCATGAGTCATTCCAGCTTCCCACAAGTTCTGTAATCCCCATCATTAAAGTAATTTTTATGTTCTCCTACATCTCTTGTATGTATGTGTTAGGACATATTGTGACTGGTTAAGAATTATATATATACAGACTGGCAAGCAAACATACATGCCCAGGTGGCCCAGCTAGCTTATGCCTTTTAAATATGTAAGGAATGAGTTTGGTCTGTCTTTTCCTCAACTAGAAGAATAAATTAGAATGGTTGTCTTGTTCAGTCATCTAACCATTTGACAGAAGTAAAGAAAATTATTATCTTGGATATTTCAACTTGTGTTAGATAATGGGCAATTAGCACAATAGTATAAACTGGGCTGGCTTAGGAGACAAGGTTTGTGCAAGAAATGGATGTACTGCTGCCATCACTGCCTCTAGGACCTGTTTAAGTTAGCAATTGTATGGAGAAATCTAGAAGATACCATATGGTGAGGGTTTGAGAACTTAAAGTGATGGTGAAAACCAAAGGGTTTCTGACTCTTTTTGACTCTTGAGAGTACAAGTAAGGCTGCAACTGCTCAGTGCAAGAAGCAAGAGGTGATTAGGAAAAAGTGATTTGGTCCAGAAGGGTCAATGCTTTTGAGCTTCAGGATATCTGCAAGCCTTGAACTTTTCCTGCAGTATCTCACAGTCCTGGTGTCCCCAGGGCATTTGTACTTTCTTGTCTCTTGGCCCTCATGCCCTCAGGTGTGACAGCAAGTAAAAAATGAATATTGCTGATTACTAAAACTTAGACTGTTCTGTACTTCAGTGGTATTCAAATGTGCCAACTTTGCCTTTTGGCAGACTGTACCTATACTTTCTGTAATTCTCCAAAACTCCGTTCACATCTTTGGAGAGAGTACAGTTGAACTCTTGGGCTTAATAAGGGCATCTTCCCATTGAAATTGTGTGTGTGGTGCAGCTGGCTGTCCCTGCTTTAGAAGAAACTTTGTCTTAATGGCTTAATGTGGATAAGTCTCTTAATAATTGACTTAAGCCTTGAACATTTAGGACTGCTGAGTGATGTCAAATGAGAAAACAATTTTTGACTTGTAATGCTGAATAATTGTTGACATTGTGCTACCACTTTCTTCCACATTCAGTCTGCCAGAAAAGAACTGCGGAAAATTCTAACCATCCCATTTTAACTTTGCTATTATATAATCCATCTATTTTCTGTCAAATGTATTTTGCAGCATTTGCAGTACCTAAGGGAATTATATCATCACAACAGACTAAGGCTCAATTAAAGTTTCAAAAAAAGTTTTTGTTTGATCCTTCTTGAGAGAGAAGGGTGATGATGGTGAATCACAATGATCCACTGAAGAGTAAATTTAACAAAAATGGTTTTTTTTCTCAATCTACTAACAATTTTCTCCAAATGCATTTTTTCTCATAATTTATGCGATCACTTTATACAATAAACTTTAAAACACCTGATAGAGATTTAAGAGTGTACAGGTTCTATGCTACTGAGTTAATAAAAAGTAAGAAATTTCAATAAATAAATATAAACACACACGTATCAAGAAGTACAGCCTCATTAGTGTACAGTCATTTCAAATAACATGCTCTACTTGAAATCTAGGAGAATCTGACAAGGGTCTCATGCTTTCATAATGTTTGGATACTACTTCCTTCCTGCAAGTGCTTAGCTTAATAATTGCCATATCATTGCTGAATTACTGAAATTGGGCCCTTTCAAGGTCTTTTTTGTTTAACTAACATGCTTTTCTAGTAGCTGGCCATTTATATTTGGCCAGGATGAGCTGTCATTCAGTGTGGTGAGTGGTTATTGCACTTTTTTCTCTCCTATCTATGCAAAAATTTCCAAATAAAGTGCATATGAGATAGAAAGGAATTCCTCAGTGATGAAAAATGAAATAATGGTGACAGAAGGATTTTCAATTTGTCAGAAAAAAACATAATGAAATCCAATAGCTGGAAGAGAAGACAGAGACAGCCTTATTAGAAATAGGATATGAAGTTTTCACAATGAGGGATTGCTGTCTATTGGAAGACCATATCTAAAAATGCAGTGAGATCTAGGTTATCTGGAATCTTTACATATAAAAAAGGATGACTTTCTAAAATATGTGTTCTAACTTCAGGGGAAAATATGAGCTGCTTGTAGATTTATTCTCCCCCCCCTCCTGCCTCAGTGATGCTCCCTGGTCTGTTCTGTTCAGTAGATTAAAAAAACTTATCCCTGTAGTCATTTTCTCATTTTCATTCACAACCTGATGAATGTATGTTCTACTGGTTCTCAAAACTTTCACTTTTGAACAAAATGAAAGGGGGGTAGGGAGGACACCACAGCTGCAATGTGATACACCTTGATAATTATTAATTTTTTATCCTATCTCTTTTTTTTAAGCTGCTGAAAAACAAGGTAGAGGAATGCTACCGATACCTTTCACCCAGATTTAAAATAATTTTTCATTTAGAGATTGGCAAGAAAAAAACTAAAATCTAATCAGTAATTATTTGAATTATTCTTTTTATGATACTCCTTTTATGATGAAGGAGCACAAGCTAATCTTTACAAGTGGTGGATGGCTGACTGTGAACTCTAAAGTGACTAGTCCAGCAACCTCTGAGACGAATGATGAATGTTCAATTGTATCTACAGCAAGTCAAAAGAAAGGTGATCAGTAAATATTCAAGCATTTGTTGATGAGGGATGGGGGTGGTCTTTCCCATCAGTAGTTAAAAATTTTTGTTGCAATAGTATTTTTGGAAAGAATAAGGTAGTAAGGAGACAGGGTTGGTTTTACGGGTGGTATTTTGCTGAATTTTTGTCATCATTTCACATGCCATTGTTCCAGTTGAGTATGGCTTTTTGAAGAATTGCTTTATATGTATAAAATGAGTTAACTGAGTTTGCGTGTCCTCCTTTTGTGTCTAGAGATTTAGTCGTGTCTTTTACATTTATAGTGATTTCCCATTATTTCTGATCCACAGCCCCTGTTAGGAGAGAGGGTCATGGCTCTAAAGAAGACTCTTCAGGCAATATTTTTAATGGTAAATTTGGAGATTGCTTCCTGTAAAAGATCTGTCTACATATGAATGACCCCATGATCTTAAGTCCAGAAATTTCTGATTGGTAGATTCATTCATCAGATGGACCAGAGAGACTAGTACTGCAGCATAAACCTTCTACACATGCTTTACTATTTAATGGGTTCATATCCTGGGCAGACAAGGAATTTTTTTTTTCCTTTTTTCTCTTTGTTCCAGGCATACTTAGTATGACCATTAATATCTATATGCACTTCTACAAAAGGATATTCTTATGTGCAGATTATACACATGTTAATATCAACGCAATAGGCTGATGGAAGGTATTTTTTCCCCTCATTGAAGTGCTAATGTGAAATTTACAAAGTGTTTCTATAAAAGCAGTGATTTTGAATTTGGATTGGCTAAAGCGACTGCAGTTAGAGGACATTTCTTTAATTGCACTTTGAGATAACACTCTCCAAGTGCTCAGTACAGGGCAGCCCGGCTAACATGGAGCTATTAGCAGGTGGCTGGACCAGCTGGAGTAGAATTGCCACCTGCTACAACATCCACTGTTAATTAGCTAACTCATCATTAATTGCATTGACTTCAACTAAGATCATGTGCAATATCTGTATACTGTCTAATAACATTTTTGCCTCAGAACAATAAATCTGAACTCTCAGGGGAACTGGTTGTAGCCTAATGCTGCAGATGTCAGATGCACGTTCAGAAAAAAACAAATGTCCCAGAAATGCTGAGTTCATAGAGCCAGATCTCGAGCTATTTTGTTTAGGCACAGCACCAAGTCATTGGGACAGCATCAGTTTTTGCTTGAAGAGAATCCCAGTCTGCAGGGCTTTGTTGAATGTGGCTTCATCACACCATGGATGACCTTCTTCTCTTGAGACAGAAGGTGATTATCAACAACAGAAGGACCTCCATGCTCTGTAGTTCTCCACTGTAAATACTAATCAAAATCAGGTTTGTTGTTAGCAACTCAGGAGCTTCTGCTCTTTTGGTTTCTGTCAGATTGTCAGGCTTTAATTTATTTATTTATTTTAATTCTGTGACCCATAGGCCAGATACTTAGGGTTCTCCTCCTTTTCTAAAGAGTGCCAGTCATGGCTTTGAAATTGCAAAATAACTTTTTAATGTTGGTTTGGAAGATCTTGCTGATTTCTAACACAGCTCCTTAAATTCCACCCAAAAAAATGCTACTTATATATTTGTTGGTGGAAGGACTGCGGAAATCCAGCTGCTGAAGCGGCAGTGGCAGCGTTTAAAGACAGAATGCAAAATGTTTTCATGTTGCCAAAAAGGGACATTTTTTGCACTTTAGATGAGAAAGTCCAGTCAGTGCTCTGTTACCACATGAGTAGTGCAGTGCCTGCGAAAGAGAAAACCGGGGGAAGGGAATTTTGTCCTTTGTGCCTATATTGAAATCTTCACTCCAGATGCTGTTAAAGGTGGAAATATCTGCCAAAGTAAACCATCAGTGTAATGCACAACGTTTGGCTGTTATAAGACCATATTTTTTGATAATGGGTCTGGGTGATGCAAAGGCAGCATTTTCAGGTCCAGTCCTACTGCCTATGTAAAGGAAGTTATCGGTAGGGACACTTCATGCATGTTTTTTGCTTGGCACTTTCTATGACCTTGTTTGTCTCACCATCAGAAGATAACATTGCTGTTTCACTAGAATAAGTAATATAACAAGCCTGGCAAGCTTTGCCAGCAGACTTCTGCACCTAGGTTTAATCTAACGTGAGTACTTCGTTCTTAGCTGCTGCTCTTGCTATGATGCCAAATATAAGTTCTTAAACTGGTATACTCAAACTTCTAATTTTCTAGTAATTAATGTCCTTCTGAAAATGGATTCTTTTTTTATTTTTTTTTTATTTTCAATCATTATATTAAATTAAAATTCAGAAGGGAAACACTGAATCTTATTTATGAAGAGTATGTGATATCTAATTATTACGATTTTAAAATATTGCTTACTTTGAAATGAAAAATCTACAGGTGCTCTGAGCTTGAATGATTCGTTCTTTGGTTTTCAAATGGAAACTTATAAATGTACAAATAATTTGAGAAGCAATGAACTTAGTTTTCAATTTTTTTTGGTCATAATTAAAAAACCAGGGAAAAAAAGGAAGCACAGTCATGAAATAAAATTATATATATAAAATAAAGTACCAAACAGTTATAAAAAGCACAAATTGAGCAGGAAACCCTCAGAAATCCAGGACAGAGAGAGAAATCCTACATGAAAAGAAGCAACTTTATTTTTGTTGTTACTTAAATAGTCTTTAAATCTACATAGTAAAGGACAGTATTGCTCACTGTGGGACTAGTTTATAAGAACAGAAAAACAATAATTTTGACCATTTTCATTTCCAATCATACACCTTTTGGTTCTTATCCCAGTTACATTGACATGCTCTGTCTTGCAAGCCACTGAGGTGATTCAAAGTCTTTTGAGCACAGAGGCAAAGAAACAAGATAATTACTCTGGTTTGGAAAGGGAATAGCTGTTTGGACAAAAAGCGGTGTTTCATAAAACATCCCTTTTTCACTAAAAATGCTGGGGTTTTTCTGTCCCAGATCTGTGCAGAATTCTTTGGAAAAACAGCAGTAGAAATAGAGATAATGTGTTTAACAGAATAGGGAGACTGACAGCTGGTGTATGTGTGTAAGTTTGGGGTATTTTGTTGGTTGGTTTGGTTTTTTTGTTTTAAAATAGGTTCACTTTTCATGAAGGGTGGGAGGGGGAAACAACAGGAAGAAAGGTGGCATGTGTGGAATGGCACTGGGTTTTCTCTCTTCAGGATTGAATGACACAACTTGATCATAAATAGGAGAGATATTTTTCAAAGAGATTTTTATTCGTCAAAGAGATTTTTATTCGTACACTACAATCCCTTAGTGTTTCCAGAGTAAAATCATAGCGGATTTGTACCATTTAAAAAATCAATGGAAAAATAATTTAAATCTCAATTCAGATTGGTTTTTTTTCTGAATGTCATTATAATTGCAGAACAGAGAATACCCTTTGCTAACCAGCACCTACAGGATTGAACTCACCAAAAAGTATCTGTTAATCTCAGAGGGAAGGGGGAAAAATAAAATTAAAAAAAAAAAAAAAAAAAAAAAAAAGGCTGTCGTGATCCAGCCTTGGAGTCCTGCTGTTATGGAATCTCCCACCATTCTCAGGGAAGGGATTGATTTCACTGAAAATTAAAGATTTTCAGCTTTCCTGGTGATACAGCCTTCACTCTGATACTTTTTTAAAATTGAGGAGTAAGTATTCTGGAACATGATTTGAAGATCTTTATGGCTGAGGTTTCCCTCCTCTAAAAGAAACCTTCGTCCTTTCTCCATCAAGTTGCACTTGAGAAGGTAGTACTCTTGGAACACATTGTATTTTATTGTGCGCTGTGCTGCACTGCATCTATGCAAAGGGCTTACTTGTATCATCATTCAAACTTGATGATTTCTACTCTCCTTTAACAGCAATATGATTAAGCGTATAAAATTATAAGGAAAAATATTAATAGAAAAATAAAGGTTGTATAGACAACATAAGATTAATTTATTCCATTAATTAGAGTGATATTTTATGTTGTTATTCCAAATAAGTAGACATGCAAGTTATTCTATCACTTAATAAATTACAATAAAGTCTACTCTAAATGTAATATCTTTCAATTCCGCTAAGAAGATGAATATTCTGGTAGGAATGACTTAATCCTCTAATAACTTCCATAGAGCAAACTTCACTTAGGCATAAACACAAACAGTAATAGAGTTAATAGGAGGTGTTTTTCTGTACCAATTAAATTTAACCTTGAGGACCAGACAGTCAACTGATATGAGGTGGCATATATTCTTTTAGGATATTTTATAGGATTAAATCCTATAATGATGTAAATGGAGTCCATGCAGAAATAATACTTTATTTTTCTAAAGACAGGCTGATATAGATGATTAATTCCATGAACACTTCCTAAAATTAGTTTAGGAATTTTCATTCAGGACCTTTGTTTTGACAGAAAAGGAGATCGTGAAGTACCTTGATTAAATATCTTTTTTTTCAAATTATTTTCCATTAAAAATGAAATTTTCATAATAAGGATTTTGAAAAATATCTCCATTATGATGATAGTTTCCAGAAAAATATATATTTCATTTTGACAGAAATTAATTATTTTGATCTATAAATTATAATCAGATATTTCAATCTATTCTATGCAGCAGCTTCCTTTTATTTTTTATACAATAATAGAAGGTTAGACTATTGTAGTCATTAAATATCTATTGCTGTATCATGTCTTGAAATTGTATGTCAGAAATATGTTATGAAATAAAGGGAAAAGTAGTTCTATGTGGAGGTATTTTAAAATTAATTCCTTTCTGAAGTGTCACATTTTAGCAGATAGCTTTTATCAAACCACATTTTTCCCCAGATTCATGAGATGATATTTATCTTCTTGCCAATTTGGCATGAAAAAAAACCCAACTTTGACACATTAAGATTTTCTGGAGAAGGCAGGGTTGGGTTTTTTTCTGTTGGTTTTGGTTGTTGTTTTTCTTTTTTAATTGTCTGATCTTTCTGCAAAGCTGTATAATCTCACAAACCCAGTTTGGTGTCAGTGTGAAAATAGAACGTAAAGGTCAAAAGCAGTTTTATGCTTTTTAAATCTTGTGTGTAGGTAGTAGGATGGCTGCTGTTTCTTGTGAGAATGTTCCCTATTTATTTTATGTCCAAAGAGCAAGCCTCGGTTAGCAGAGAGGCTGGTCTTACTCAGCCCACAGAGGCAATGAATAAGAGAGTCTTTTCAGGTCCTCCTGAGCTCAGGTTTTCTCAGCATCCTCCCTCTCCTGGTTGGCCACAAGCAGCAGCCTGACCTCTGCTGACTGAGCCTGTGCTCTGAGTCTCTGAGAAGAAAATTAAATAATTCTGGAATATTTTACTGAAACATAAATAAATGAACATATGACTCAACAGCACTGTCAGCTATTTAGTAATTCAAAGTACTTTAACCCTTGTCATCTTATTAGCATCAGCTGATCTCTCTCTTGATTCAAAACTATTCAATCAGGCAACTGCAGCAACGATTAGATTTAAACCTGGATGTTGCAGACTAGACATTATTTTTAGGTTGCATACCTTCATAGCAATATGAAGATAAGTCAGCAGTAGTGGTAGTTAATACACATGCTTCTTAAAGTCCTGAAATATATTTTAATCAGTAGTATCTCAATATTGTCACATGCTATTTTATTGTGATAACATTGTTTTTTTTACTTTTGTATCAAATTAAGCTGTCCTTATATGATTTATGAATGTGGCTTCATATTTAAAATGCATAAGTATTTCTAAATACTTCTACATAGTACTTTCTCTTGTACTAGTTTAATCAGAAAAACTGATTCTGACTAAATTTGAGCTCTTCAGAGAAAGTAACATTTCCTGAAAAAATTGGATTCAGCAGCTCATATCACTTGTATTGTTATTGTTTCACTGGACTAATATTACCTGTAAAATAATAAGGGCTTGTCTGTGAAGCAGTACTAAGGACAGGTCTTTGAAATCAAGTAAACCTGTTAATTTTAAAGTGGATTTCTAACCTGAATTAAGACTGTGAATAATACTATCAAAGAGGTTTGAATCTATTTCAAGTTGGCTTCACATAACTCACTTTGGAAGTCAATAGAATTAAATTTAATTGAATTTGGATTCTTAACCTTTTTTTCTTTCCCAAGCTGGATGGACCTACAAGGACCAGGTCTCCAGTGAAAATGCCTGATTAGATGTTCTATAATTTAAATGGTGAAAGAAAACAGTGAAATGCTGAGGTGGGGCAACCTGTCCCGTTAGTGCTAGAACTGAGGGTCCTCTTGTGGTCTTCCTTGACTGATGTTCCCAGGATGAAGGCGTCTGTCCACACTGGTGTAATATTTCCTTCCACTGTGGCACCAGCTATGGAAAACACAGAGGGAAGTGACCTTCCTGGCAAGATTGCAAAGCTTTCTGTTTGCTGTATGCTTGGATGACAACTGTATATCTAACTCTTCCCATAAAATGTGAGAGCAGTGGATTTAGGTACTTCCTCTAATTCACTTAGTAAATCAACAAAACAAGCTTTTTGAGACATGAGCAGAGTAGTTAAATGAAGATGCTCCATATGAAAGGGCAGATGAGAACAAAACATGAAGATAATAAGTGGGGCCTGAGTCTGCTATAAGGGTGATGGATAAGGGACAGAGATAGATAAGAAGCAGCAAAATGAATGTTCTTGCTAGCCTGGATAAGTAGCTGGGAAGTTGTGTATCGAGGGCAGTCAGAGGAGATTCAGCAGTAGGAGTACTGAGTGCTATATAGCTGCACCAACACTGAAATCGCAGTAGAAATTTCATAGGATTTCAAAACTAAGCCAAAAGGTTTTTTTAACTTTTTTTTTTTTTTTTTAATTTCCCTTGGGAAGGAGAACTTTTCAAGTCTCTGTGTGTGTATACATATTTGTATGTGCGTGTATATATATACATACATATATAAGCAAACCACTCCTGTATTTTTTTCTGGAAGTTCAAAGTTGATCTCAAACAGGAATATCATAGATTTAGTTTTATTTTTTCAATTTTTTTGTGTTTCCCCTCAGCTCTTTCCCCAATTTTTTGCCTCAGGAGAAGTCAAGGAGGGGGAAGATACTGAGCCTATGAGGGGCTAAAGGGGGGAGTCCTCTTTTCCCAATGCAAGTTTTTAAAAGCTAAAAAAAAAATGCTAATAATGTTGTAGTTTGATATTTATTCTAGGAGAGAAAAGCCTACAAACTAATAGGAACAAAAGAGAATTAATTCCAGTCCAATTCAAATAAAAATGGAGAAATAAGTCACAATGATAGATATTTAGCTATTGAAAGAAACTACCAGAGGAAATTACAGATTTTGCAGATTTGGCGTCTGCAGACAAGGTTTGTTAACAGGATTTCTGATTATCTGTTCTATAAACTGTTATCGTTTAAAGTAATTGAATGTTGCATTATTCTGAAAGTGGAAAGATTTGGAAAGGAACCTTCCAGATGCGATAAACAAAAACACTCTTAGTTCATTACCAGATCAAGGTACTGTCATACCCCACCCTCTGCCCATAAATTTATTGGGCAGATAAGTAAATGGATGGAGGCAGACAGGGGTAGATGCAGGACAGGGATAGAGGGCTGGGGGAGAGGAGTGGCAGGAGTTGTCTTGGGTTTTGGTTTGGTTTTTTTTTCCATGTTTCTTGTCAAAGCAAGCAACCATCCTTCAAGTAAAGACTGGGAATCTCTTGGTAAAAAATGAGTTCTACTTAAACATCAGGGTCTTTTCTTTTTTTCATTTTGGTTCAGCATAACAGCAAAAGGTAACATCCTCTGGCACGTTAGATGGGAAAGAAAACTTGATGAACTAATGATCCCTCCTAGCCTCAAATCTATGAATCTACTATCAGCTTGACTTATCAAGATTAAATGTTTGTTTAATCTTCCTCTTCTCTTGCACAGCAAGAATAGCAAGGGGAATATTCATTGTGTTCATGCTGCTGAGGAAAAAGTGATGTAGAACTGCAATAGTAATTATTTTTTAATTTCCTTTATCCCAGCTTTTCTGGAGCAGTGTCTTCCTATTATTACAATTAATACTGTTCTGCAAAAAAGATGCATAGCTGCTACTAGAATTAGGGAAACTAACAGCAAAAGCTTGTCAAGATATTAATGCCTGTGTGGCATTTATGCTGGCACATTTTTATAACCTGTCTAAACAGCACTGATACTGGTGGATAGAAAGCTCTCCAAGAGTCATTGAAGATGATTATAGATAGGGTCACCATTGATTACAATGACGGAAGTAACTGATTAATGACTTGAAACAGTAGAGAAAGACCAGAGATTAAAGTTGGCAAGGCAGTCAGCCTGTGCTGATGGAAGACAGCCGGTTTCAGAGAGATGATTTTTGTAACCTGAAGAAATACATGAGTGAATATGTGAAGTAGCAAAACCAGGTAGAATTAGGTTTTCAGTATTACTGAATGGTCTGTATCACTACTGTGGACCTAATGAAAGGTGTATGATGCTAATACAAACAAATATTTCTTATTTAAGAAATTGCACTTTCTGAAAGCTGACCCTGGTACCCTGCATGAATCAAGTGTTCACTTGGTGGAAATCAGTATAGTTCAATGGGATAAAGTTAGCTCCTAGCATTGCAGAATCTATGTCTGAAACATCAGGACTAGTTTTGCATTGACATACTGGTTTTTCACCCTCTGGTTGAAATCAACACCCACTCAGTAACAGGAGATGCTCTCCGAGGGAACTATAAAGCATGAATGACGTAATACCACAGCATCCATTACCTGTTTTGTGATTTCATCATCAAAGACTGCAATATTCACCATATTTACTTAGTACTTACTGTAAGCATGTGAACTCCCTTCAGTTTGTTGCTTATTCAGGAAGGCTCAAGTTTTGTCTTCGTACCAATAATTGTTTGTGTTTCCCTGGCTGAGACCAAAAGGAGACTTTGAAGAACTTCCCTGCCCTAAGGAACTTGATCTATTATATGTAACAACTTTCTTAAACTAATAAGGTTTGTTATTTACATTATATCTAGTTGGAAATATAGAAAGAAAATGTGCAAATCCTGCTCTGCTTCCAGCCTGCCTATGGTATTCTCTGTTATTGTTACAAATTTTGGGGAGGTGATGGTTAAGCTACATTCGTCTTTAAAAGGAAGCTTCTGTACATTTCAGTGGAAGTGCTAAAATGAAATGATTGCTTTGTTAGGGAAGTAATGTGTCGGATACAATCTCATAATTTATCATACAGTCTTTAGTCTCTCAATATAAAAAGAAATTCTTGAGAAAGCGGTGAAACTTGAGCACCTGAAGAGTTCTTTGACTTCCTTAGATTTGATTTTAGACAAGGCAAATTACTGACCATGTGCTAGACTTGCCTTCTGATAAAGGCAAAAGATGAATGTCAAGACTGTAATTGCCCTTCCATGTGCCTTCAAACATCCACAGTGGTACCAAAGCTCTCTATATCATTGGGAAATATAAAATAATTCCATTTTGTCTACGAACCTTGAAATCATAGAATCATAGAATAGTTAGGGTTGAAAGGACCTTAAGATCATCTAGTTCCAACCCCCCTGCCATAAGCAGGGACACCACACACTAAACTATGTCACCCAAGGCTCTGTCCCATCTGGCCTTGAACACTGCCAGGGATGGAGCATTCACAACTTCCTTGGGCAACCTATTCCAGTGCCTCACCACCCTCACTGTGAAGAACTTCTTCCTTATACCTAATCTAAACTTCCCCTGTTTAAGTTTAAAGCCATTACACCTTGTCCTACCACTAGAGTCCCTAATGAGGAGTCCCTCCCCAGCATCCTTGTAGGCCCCCTTCAGATACTGGAAGGCTGCTCTGA
>NW_009941364.1:0-350 GCF_000696875.1 Nestor notabilis | reverse complement strand
ACGTGGACATTGAACCGTTGACCACAACTCTTTGTGTGCAGTCATCCAGCCAGTTCTTTATCCACTGAGTGGTCCATCCGTCAAATTGGTGTGTCTCCAACTGAGAGACAAGGAGGTCATGTGGGACAGTATCGAATGCCTTGCACAAGTCCAGGTAGATGATGTCAACTGCTCTACCGCTGTCCATCAGTTCTGTAGCCCCATCATAGAAGGCCACCAAATTGGTCATGCAGATTTCCCCTTAGTGAAACCATGCTGGCTGTCACCAACCACCTCGCTGTTTTTCGTGTGCCCCAGCATTCTTCCCAGGAGAATCTGTTCCAAGATTTTGCCGGGTACAGAGGTGAGAC
>NW_009941363.1:1344-1698 GCF_000696875.1 Nestor notabilis | reverse complement strand
TGTGCTAAAGAGGTCCAGGTGCAGTTTTGTCTCCTGGCTCTTCGGCTGTGAGAGCAGGAGCCAGACGTTCATGTTCAAAGCGAGGGACTCGGCCCAGGCTGGAGCAGGAATCCTGGAAGGAGCATGCAATTGGACTTTTAGGTGGGAAAGCGAGGAGCGAGCCCAATGCAACTGGCACCGTTGCAGAGCTCTCCATGTGCTAAAGAGGCCTCGGTGCAGTTTTTGCTCCTGGCTCTTCGGCTGTGGGAGCAGGAGCCGGATGTTCTTGTTCAATGCTAAGGGATCGGCAGAGCCTGGCGCGGGCATCGTGGAAGGAGCATACCAATGGACTTTTAGGAGGGAAAGCGCGGAGAG
>NW_009941363.1:604-890 GCF_000696875.1 Nestor notabilis | reverse complement strand
AGTTTTTGCTCCTGGCTCTTCGGCTGTGGCAGCAGGAGCCGGACGTTCATGCTCAATGCGACGGGCTCGGCACAGCCTGGAGCGGGCAAAGTAGTAGAAGCATAAAATTGGACTTCTAGGTGGGAAAGCGAGGAGCGAGCCCAATGCAAGTGGCACCGTTGCGGAACTCTCCATGTGCTAAAGTGACCCTGCTGCAGTTTTTGCTCCTGGCTCTTTGGCTGTGGGAGCAGGAGCAGGACGTTAGTCCTCAATGCGACGGGCTCGGTGCAGCCTGGAGCGGGCATAG
>NW_009941363.1:0-303 GCF_000696875.1 Nestor notabilis | reverse complement strand
TGGGTTGTGCGACTGTGGAAGCAGGAGCTGGACGTTTGTGCTCCATGCGTCAGGCTCAGCAAAGCCTTGGGCAGACATTGTTTAAGAAGCATACAATTGGACTTTTAGGTGGGAAAGCGAAGAGCGAGGCCAGTGCAAGTGGCAACGTTGCGGAGCTCATCATTTTCTAAAGAGGATCAGCAGCAGTTTTTACTCCGGACTCGTCGGCTGTGGGAGCAGGAGCCGAAGGTTCGTGCTCAGTGCAGTGGTCTCGGCCCAGCCTGTGGCAGGCATGTCGATGAAGCATACAAATGGACTTTTAGG
>NW_009941362.1:16637-25757 GCF_000696875.1 Nestor notabilis | reverse complement strand
GCTATAGCTGAACCCAGGACACATGGTAAAAATTGGTCCGTGGTGCGATTACCTGGAGTGGGTGTGCACAGTGGGGAGCCAGAAAGGCCTCTCTTCCTGGCGCAGGCTGACCCCCTGCGTCAGGACGAATGTGCACGGGAAAAGGAAGTCAGCAGGGCTGCTCCTCCAGACGAAGGTGACCCCCTGCATCGGGATGAGTTGGCACTTTTCGGGATATAAAAGGCCCGGGATTCAAGAAAGATTTAGAGAAGAGAAGAGGGAGACGGGGGAGACGGATCCAACTACCTTTTATGGCTGACATTACGTCCACGGGGACGCCTGCAAAGTAGTGCCTGCCACCCCATTTGCTCTCAATGCACCTCGGAGCTGGCCTCCTGGTCATTGAACAAATGTGTAGGTTGGTAAGAACTGTGCCTAATCTGTTCTTTGGTAGCCTTTAGGTAGCCTTTCTGGCTTGGGATGTCTCTGGAGTTTATATCTGGTTTAGATCTTGTAATAAACTTTCTAGCAGTTTGGGGAGTATATGTGTGGCTTACGTTCCTTCTCCACCCGGAATCCTTCAATCCCTGGAACAGTAGTTCATTTTCTAGAACCTTACCTTGCCTTCTGATGGAGCTGAGTTGTAGCTGATTGTTGTATGTAAAATAATGCTACAGGTATCAAAGAAGTATATATTTATAAAGATATAAAGAATATATGTTTAGTATTGCTTTCCTTCAGTTATTTCAAACATTGATGTTTCCTGAGTCAGATTTTATCCACACTAGACTATTAAACTTTTATTTACAATAAAAAATTCCTAGCTTTTCAAAAAGCCAGCAAAAATCAAAGACCTGTAATCTTAGGATTCTGTTTCCATCGAGTTCTAGGGTAGGATAAAAAGAAACTATATCATAGAAGAATAATTAAACTGACAAACAGCATGCCAATTTAAAGTTTTGCAAGAGGATGTATTTCACAGTGTATTAAATCCCTTGATTTGTAGTTTAGGATCAGGTGGGAATTAGTCTGGAAAAAGTTTAAGATGGTCTGAAGCCAGTCTACAATTAAATAGAAATGTAAGAGATTGCATCAGAGGACTATTTACCAGCCTCTCTAGTACATATGACCTACTCTAGGGTTGCTTGCCAATACTTCGTATACTTGCTTTTAGATTTCAGCTAATATATAAAATAAATCTTAAATACAGTCTACATTGCCAAGTAAGAAAATGACCCTGTCCTTGTAATTTAATTCCAATCTTCTGGAATCTATAAAATAAAATAATAATGATAGTCACATGATCATGATTCACACAGGTCAATTTTGACCTTTTATGTATGATTCGTCTAAAACAAGAAACCAAGAAAAAAAAATCTTCCCTTTTGCAGTAAGAGGAGAATCTCTCCAATTACTCACGTAAATGCTTAAAGATGCTTAATTTATTTGTAGGTATCTAATTTTTCATACTTCTGTAGATTTAGAAAGACAACAGGAAGCCTAAAAGACAAAAGGCTGAGACTCTCTAGTATCCCATTTTCAATTCTGCAAGATTTCGTTCTGATAGAAAGTGTCACAGCTTTAAAAACCCCAGTGTTAATAGTGCTAACATAGGCAATTCAGATATTTAGAGCTCTCTTAGCATTTGTGTCAAAACACAACACACAATGTCAACAAAGCACTCTACAGTTACTGGATAACAACGCTGAGTAAAGTTATTCACTGTAGGTACAGTGACTTCACATCTGTGACTTTTGGATAACAAGGGATCCTTACTGGAGGTTCATTTTCTTCCCTCTGTCTTCCACAGTTAAGAACGTAATAATTTTTTATCTACAAGCACATCATAAATTTCAGTTCTTACATTTGGTGTCCTCATCTTAAAAGATTGTTCTAAATGTATGCCCCTATGTATTCAGAGCAGCTAAAAGCTTCAGATTTTAAAATCATCAGATTACTGATCCATGAAACAACAGCTAAAATGAAATAAGATTTTTAGCCACAGAAAGGCAGCTCTGCCAAAAAAATCTACCCACACAAATGCAGATGTGGGATTCATGAATGGGAATCACAGCATTAAAAAAATTATTGTTTAGTGCTACATATACAATGATTTTGATGATCTTTCTAGTTATAGGTAAAATCTTCTGCAGTATCATCTTAAAATAAGAGCAGAATTTGAGGTGAAGTTTGGGAAACAGAAAATTACATTTGTCCATAAGATTAAGTCTGAACTTACCTTTCAAATGTTTCTAGCAGTTTTCTTTTTTAACTATTTATACGTTAAATAAGAACATTATACAAGAAAAGATTTTCACTGTAATGTCTATGTTACTCAAGATTTTACTGAGTGCTTACATATGTTTCAGAACTCAGTCAAGCACTTGAGCTTTTATTCCTTTCGCTGCTTTCAATTGTGACTTTACTGTTACCAACTTTGCAACATTTTGTGTCTTACCGTTTTCACATAACTAAATATCTTCCTACATAAATTGATGCAGAAAATTCCCATTGCTCAGTTTTCTACAGAAAAGTAAATTATGTTCTGACACATCTCCATTTCAATCCTGGTTGCTCTCATTTTTAACTGCTTTACAGCCTTATTAAAAAAAGTCTGTGACTTGGAATTGTAAATTAAATTTAAATAGATTGAGTCCAGGCAAAAAAAAAATCTCTAAATATGATCAGCTATAGATGATCAGTCAAACTGTTCTCATAGTCATACCCTGAAAACACAAACTATATGTAATCTTTTGCAGATTCAAAAAAGTTTGTGCGAGATTCAAACGTAAATATTACTGCACACAACCATGCATGATCATGCTGAGTTCATATTGGCTGTGATACAAAGGACAGTTAGTAAAACAACAGCTTAATAAATGTGTCAGGCTAACGCAATAGTAGAGGTCCCATTGTTATCCATGACTTATAACAGTAGCAAACATGAAACATCTAGTCTGTACAGCTTCAGAGAATTCACAGTGGTTATTCATAACAGCATGTGCTCATTATCAAGCTTGCAATGTGTTTAGTTCAGTCTCAAGGCTTTTGTTTTGATGGATATACTTTGGTCTCATAATCTTGAAATCCTAGCTCAAATTGTCTGATGTTCCAACTATTCTTCTCATTGTGTATGCCTTGCAGGGGAGAAAAAGGAGATGACACAAAAGGAAAATGAACAGATGTCAAGATGTGTCATTCGGAATGCAAAGAACTTTATTCAGCACAAAAGTTTGAACAAAAACTTCCTAATGCTACTTCAAGGCCAAAGTGAGATTCATACTTTTCCATCGACAAACTGAAAGTATCCTTGAAACCCATCAAAGCTAAAGCCTCTTACACTGATTGAATTTGAACCTACTCTATTAACCTTTGACAAGAGTGAATATTCAGTTGAATAGAGGTAATTTTATTGTGCTTGGTTTGTGGCTACAGAAGAGCACTCAAAAAAAAAAAAAAAATTCCCACCAGCAAACTGTGACCGCAGCATAAAAACTTTTTGCTACAAAAGCTCCAATGTCCTAAGATTTTGTCAGTTTTCTTAAATTTTAGAATACAATGAACCAGAATTATATTTTTTTACTGCTTTGTGGAGATGTTTACTTAAAAAAATCTTTTAGATAAAACAATCACAAAATATAAACCTGTAGAGGGTGGCTGCAGAGTGAACATGATTTACTAGACCTTGGGTCTTTTTATTAACAAACATATTGGATACTTTCAAACTAAATCAGAACATTCAAATTATATAGCAAGGCTTTGTACCACTGTTCATACTCTTTTCTAAAAATCTACTGTCATCTTTCTATAAGACATATGAAACACTAAAAGGTGACATAGCAGGCAGATGGTGAGTTGTTATCTGTTTTGCCTAATGGCCATAAGTTACAAAGGCCACTCACTCCTTGCTTGCATGACTTTAAAGGACTTCTGAGCCAGCACCCTGTATTTAGCGTTCCCATCCAGGGTCAAGCTAAGCAGCTTGGATAAAGGGATTGAGAACAGTCCTGCTGAGAAGAAATTTGGGGTAATGGTGGATGAAAAGCTGGATATGAGCCGCTCATGTGCACTCACAGCCCAGAAAGCCAACTGCATCCTGGGCTCATGAAAGGAAGTGTGACCAGCAGGTGGAGGGAGGTGATTCTGTCCGTCTATTCTGTTGAGATCCCACCTTGAGTACTGTGTCCAGCTCTGGAGTCCTCAGCACAGGAAAGACATGGACCTGTTGGAGTGGGTTCAGAGGAGGGCCACAAATATGACTAGAGGGATGGAACACCTTCCCTGTGAAGAAAGGTTGAGAGAGTTGCAGTGGGTCAGCCTGGAGGTGACAAGGTTCTGAGGAGACCTAACTGTGTCCTTTCGGTACTTAAAGGGGGTTTGCAAGAAAGATGGGGATAGACTTTTTAGTAGGGCCTGTTGCAATAAGACAAGGGGTAATGGTAGACTCAGATTGGACATAAGGAAGAAATTTTTTACAATGAAGATAGTAAAACACTGGAACAGGTTGCCCAGAGAGGTGATAGATGCCGCATCCTTGCAAACATTCAAGATCGGGTTGGACCGGGCTCTGAGCAACCTGTTCTAGTTGAAGATGTGGCTGCTTATTGCAGGGGGGTTGGACTAGATAACCTTTCTTTCCAACCCAAATTGTTCCATGATTCTATGAACTGGGGCTGTTTTAATGGAGCTCTCTCTCAGCTGTCTTAAGGGACTCCTTTCTGCAACAACCGTTAGAGTGACAGTGTCTCATTAGAGGCTTATCACTTAGCTATTAAAATGCACAGGCACTAGAACTAATACATAAAGTACATCTCAATGCCAATTATTAAAAAAAAAGTTTTCTATTACAGTAAATTAAATCAGTTTAGCAAGAAGGTGTTAGAAAAAGATATGTAATTTATCTGATTGTGTACTCTTGTCCCTGCAGTAGTTTGGGAGCTTCAAGATGGCAACATATTCACTAAAATATTAGAACAAAAAGTGATCAAATTGATATTTGATGAAAACACTCAGATTTCTTGGTCACACCTTCATCATCTTTCCACTTCTCCAAATTTTATTTTCTAGAGTGATACTTTCTTGTCTAGATAAACTGATAGAGTTGTATTCATTTCAGTGCTATGACCAAAGTTGGATTTAGGAATTCTAACAGTCATTTACAGACAAAATAGGGAATGTTGCAGAAAAAAAAAAGCCACCCATCAGAAAATGGATAGGATGGGATAGGATAGGATAGGATAGGATAGGATAGGATAGGATAGGATATGGTAGGATAGGGTAGGGTAGAGTAGAATAGGATAGGATATTTCAGTTGGAAAGGACCTACAGTGATCATCTAGTCTAACTGACTGACCACTTCAGGGCTCACCAAAAGTTAAAGCATGTTTTTAAGGGCATTGTCCAAGTATTTGATTGCGCATGACATGCCTGCTAACACATGATGTACTGCACTGCTGTTCAGAACTTAATCTGGAATGCCTAGCTGCCTGGCAGAAGGAAGGCAGGTCCACAGGGGTAGCTTTGCCATTGTTGTACTCAAAGCTATCCATATCACTTGGCCTTCTGTGCTCTCCATAACTTGCCTCAAGAAAGCTTTCATACCATGTGTAGACACATAATCACACTGCCCTCCAGGCCACTTTCACATAAATAACTTCTTTTTTCTGCACTCTCTGCAGACATCTGTCCATATCTGTCTCTGTCACCCCAGTCCTTTCTAGCCTGGATGAGAAAGATTTCTCTTGCTCTTCCCTTGTTCCATTGCCAGGTCTTACAGTGGACAGCCTACTAATGCAAAATCCTGCATTTTACTGTAAAAGTTAGTCTTAAAAGTGTTGGAGATCAAGTCTCTTCACTATCAGTAAGTGGAGTTAAAGCAAAAAAGTACACCACTTCTTGGTACTGTTTGATGACATGATATGCCTGTTAGCACATGATGTACTGCCCTGCTGTTCAGACGCAGTGTGTCTGACATGTAACACCTGCCCTGTACCCAAACCTGAGCAAACTTTACAAATGTCTAAGTGGCTGCCTAAGCCCATATACACCTATTAATTTGCAGCCTTTGAGAAGAATTACTAAAGGGGTCCAAGATGACACAGCAGCTACTGGCAAGTGTACACAGTCTTAAGTTAGAAGGCAGAGCCTTGAGATCAGTGCTCATTTTTCTACAGAGCTCTCATGAGTACTGATGAGATGAAGAGGGAAGAAGAATCCAACCTGTCTCCTTTGGTGAGCTGCTGGAAGTTCTTCCTTGCTAGGTTGCTGGAGTTTTATTCTTACAACATAATACAGCAAATGGTCATACGGGTTTAATAGTCTTATAAAGATCATAAGATCTCTCCAAAGTCGTAAGAAGAAGTCCTTTAAGGGTAGCTAACATGCCTTATGTTCTTAGTGCATACTGTGGGCTTAACAAACCAGCATACTCTATCCTTTATGGCTACAGAGATCACACGGACAGGATTTCCCCTTGAGAGATTTAGTTTATCCCAGAAAGGAGCTTGCATGCATATTAGCATCTATGCAGCATGAACAATAATGGATTAGGACTCTGGCATTAAACAGGGAGTGGGCCAATGTGACAGTATAAACATATCTTTTGATTCTGCAACATTCAGTAACATTCCACAATTCTTCTCTTCCATCTTGTCCAAATCAGCTTCTATTGGCTTGAAGCCATTTCTCCATGATAATGTCAATGGCTTTAGCAATGCTAAACAGGCTGTGCCTGTTATCTTCACATCTTTTTTATTTTTTAGTTTTTCATTGTTACAGCTGTTCAGCCAAACCGTCAACAATTTATTTCCCACAAACTAAATTGAGCCAATAACATTGTAATCCCATATAAATAGAGAAGCAATTGATTCCAATTAGGCAAAAGTTTCAGTGTTTCCAGGCTTGCAGCCAGTTTGTAGTTTATGAAATTTAACTAAGCTACAGCTTAATCAGTTTGCCACTAAAAACCAAATTCTAGCCAACAATATCCTGATGATAAAGGAGGAGCATGAGGAATGGATAATAAGATCTTAGTAATGCTATTTTACAATAGCCATATCCAGCCATTGACTGTAAGGAATTACAACAATAAGAACTCAACCATTCTCTAGGTGAACAGAGTTGCATAATGTCAACTAGCAGGCACAAAAGTCACAAAGAAGGCTGTCTTCAGCAATTCATCTCAATGTGGAAAAGAGAGCAGCAAGGCAGACAATGCTCGTAAAAGTATGCTCAAAGGCTTGCCATGTAGTTAAGGGAATAAATGTAGAAAGCTATGGCAAATCATTCAAACCCTGAAAGACAAGAAGGTATTATATTGGTGCTGGAAACCTGAGAAAAAGTGAGAGTCTAAGTGGTTTAGAATCAAGAGAGATACAAACACGTGAATGAAAGTTTAATGTTACTGAAGTTAGGGAAAGCTGAATTACTCCTGATGACACCCTTGAAGAACCATACTGTATACTCTAATGTTTACACTACTACAGAATACCAACAATGCTTTTCTGATTATAATAATATGGGCAACACAGTTGGCAGAACAGCTGGATAACAATTAGAAAGTATGCGGATCATATTCACAGAAATGCAATCATGATAGCTTTGCTAATAAAGAAAAATTCAAATGACAGTGCTCTTCCTTCACAGCTATTTTCCCTGAGAGTAGACTTGAAAGTTATAAAAATATTTACAGCATAGACTGTGTGAAGTTTAAAAGGATTGCTTGAATAGCCAATACATTGTAAAGAATTTGAAAGCAGTTTAATCAATCCATCTCCTACAGGGTTTTTTGTAGTTGTGTATTTGTCCAGTGCTTAATATTTCTCTCTTCCTGTTAATCTGACAAAGACACACAAATGTTGGATCTAAAGTGGAACTCGACAATTAAAGTGGCAGCTAAGGACATTTGTAAAATGCAGACAGAAGAGGGAACCTCCAAGCCCAAAGGCAAGATTTGTGTAGGTAATGAGTTTGTTCTGTTTTGTTCAGTGTGTGGTTGGGACTTTCATTTAGCAGTTAGAAGACCTGTGAGATCAGCCCTGCATCCAAGCAGCCCTCTCTGTTCTTATTCTGTGCACACAGAGAACATGCACAGAGATCATAAAACATTCTGGGTCAAACGTTGGTTGTGGCTCAATAGTTTTGTGATTGTCAGACCAAGAAGAGAAAATCAGAAGGTTAAGTCTACTGATCAGAAATTTTCAGAGTGCCATGGAAAGCCAGATGTGAACATATATTTATATTAAAGCAAAAAAGAGAAAAAGAGAATGTCTGAGAGAGCTTCATCTAAGAGTACTCAGGAGCCTCAAAATTGGTCCATGTTCCAGAGATCTGTTTTCAAAGCAGGCAGAAAGGAGATGTAAAAAGAAGTTGCCTACCCCTGAATGCATCCTTGTTAATAATGCACTGCAGTTTGTCTTTCCCCATTTAAAAAAAAGAGTGATCAAATCTTATCACCTCACAGCAGGCCAGGACTCTCATAGACATAAATATCCAGATTCACTGTGGCTCATAATATCTCCAAAGTAGTCAAGATAAGACTTCAGTTAGCTTGCTGGTTCTTGTGAATCTGATTCAACTATGTACTGCATGGATTGCTTGTATGGTGAATTTGATGCAGAGCTAAAGGCTGCAACTGCCTGAGTGTGTACTTCCCTAGTTTAACTGTAAGACTCATTTTCACAGTCTACATCTCCAAACAAGTTGTAGTGGGTTCTGAAGGCCTTCAGCACTAGTGAAAATTATTATTAGAGTCAGCAGGAGAAATGAGAAGAAAATGTCATAGAAAGTCAAAGACAAGAGATCACAAAATAGCAAGAAAATTATTTCTGTCCACAAAATGAAATCGCTGCAGCCTCAGGCAGAATTTATAAGACAGGTTGGTGAGCATTTGTAGTAAAGGGCTTATCTGAAAAATATAATTAAGCATAAATTGATCCTTTCATATAATTCATCATAAAACCATTTATAAATTTATTGAACAGTTTAGCCAAAATAAGATTTCACCTTAGAGTCACAAGACTGATGAGAAGTGATGATATATTTCTTTGCCTAACAGCCTGGTATGTGGGAAACAAAGGGACAAATTTCCTTTGAGCAAAGAATTCATGTTCATCCTGGGGTCCTGGAGGTAAGAATGACACC
>NW_009941362.1:0-16606 GCF_000696875.1 Nestor notabilis | reverse complement strand
CTTTCCTCAATATTAAGTTCTTCTTTAGAGGTATGAGGACCTTGGATAAGAGGACCACACGCTCAGCAACCCCTAGATTTAGCAGCCAAGTTAACTCCAAAGGGATGGCAAACCTTACTTCGGTATCTTAAAACATACAGGTCCTTGTTCAGTAAGTCTATAGTGAGAAATAGAAAGGAAAAACAACACAGTTTTAAAGCAAGCTTAATTATTCCTTTACAAGAAGAATTCTTCTAAGCTTTAAAACAGCTTAGAAGCAGCTCCAATTTGCTTTCAGCTGCCCTTGCAGCAGGAAACATTTTGACAACAAGAAATAACAATAAGCTAGGTTTTAGTCCTTCTGTCATGACATTTACCTCCTTTTTGTTTACTGCACAGTAAAACATGTGAAGGATTCATGAGTTGTCTCCAATGTGTTCTTGTTTTGCCTGTATCGCAATTTCAGTATATTGAAGCAGTAACAGAAGGCTATCTTGCAAGAGACTCAGACTTCTTTTATCTAAATTTCCTCTACCTGAATCTACAGATTCAGTGGGAAGAACAGGGAAGGAGAGACTAAACTTATAAGCAATGCTGGTATGAATTATTATTTTTTCCATCCCATTCAGAAACCCTGTTGAGAAAGGTGCTGTAAAATTACCACATTCAGTGAGAAGCTTTACAGCTCTGTCGACTATGGCAATGTAATATCTTATTTATCTAACTCCAACTCTGTACCTCAGATCATCCTTGATTAATTAAGGGCTTTCTATTCTTCCATAAAAGACACTACGGAAGTAAAATGGTACCAAAAGAAAGTTCATAGCTGCACTTTAATCTAGAGTTTATGTCCGTGTAATGGCTTTAACTGTACACCAGCAATTTTGTAAAGGTAATTCGAGTAAACATTATAAACCTGAAAAGAGCAGCTGTTAAATTTCTCAACTACATCTGTAACATTTCTTCTAAACATTCGTAAACCTGCTGTTTCTCATTGTTAACTTCACTTCTTGTTGGGTGATATTATATAGGATGGATACACCAGTTGACAAGGACTTTTTTGTTTTCAGTAGTTATTTCCTTTCCACTTTAGTTGAAAAGTTATTTTTTCCTTTTGCGTGGCCATAATCTTAGTGGAGTAGCAATAGTACACATTTTTCTGTCCCAGAGAAATTACATATATTAAATATATAAATATATATTATTATTACATATTATAGAAATATATAATTATGCTTTAAAAATATTATTGGTCTTATTTACATTATATGTAATCATAATTATTCTAAATGTTCAAAAAAGTTCTAGGGAGCCAGTGAATATATAGAAATAATAACAAGGATGATACCAGTGTATTAATATTTCTTTTACTAACGCTTAGATAAAATTACTGTTTATTTCCAAACAAAAAATTGCGTACCTTGAAAAACAGAAAATCAGAGTCCTTTTTGGCACAGCAAGTCAACACCAGAATCAATAGCTTTGTTCTTCATTTATCAAGATCTACCTCTCAACAGTGAATTATGAGACAATATAATAACTCTACATCAAACTGTCTTTACTATTATACAAACTGAGTTTTACTGTGTCAGTCTTGTCAACACTGCTGAATATTAATGGGAATAAAGTTAATTGCTGGGTGGATAAAGGTCTGATGCAGTCAAAGTGAAAGAAAGTACCTAACAGAAATCTGTCATTTATGACAAGCTGTAATTTATTTCTACTTCATGATATGTACTGACAGGTTTCAAACCTCACTCTAGTCTTTACCATAGATTGCAATTATTGTAATTCACAGTGACATTTGACCCAGAGTTTGGGACATAGTTCACCACATATAAAAGACTTCACATCTCAGGGAATTCATTTGCAAACTCCAGCATGTATTTCTCATTGTAAATCCAATTGTTTGCACTCATCACTGAACATGCATAGTAAATTTTGTGACTTGCATGCTTTAAAAAAGAAAAAAAAGATGAAACATGAAGTATTTATGACAAAATATTTACAGATATTTAAAGACTAATATTAAATGATTGTACAATTATTAGTAAGCTTTACAATACTAGGCACTGGTGATGTTTAAGCCTGTTGAATTTTGCGGTAGTTTTATAATCAATTGTCAATTGTTTTAATAGATGTTGTTACTGGTACCATCAACAGCATAGCTGAAGTTAGCTCAGTTTAGTCCCTGAAGTTTTGCTCATCTGTTGCTCAATACAGTTTATAAGAAAACTGCTGATGAATATTCAGCACTTGGACCCAAGCAAAATTCCCTATCTGACTGAGTTTATAGTGAACGTCTTTAGATCTGTAAACCTAGTTTTGAAGTCTGGGTTTATTATGAGCCTGGTCATTTCTTAAGCTTTATAAATGTAACCTACAAGCACAAAAATCTCTCTTTAAAATTATATCAATTTAGAAATGATGACAAAGATTTCAAAGTTAATCAGATGATGCAGGTAATAAGAAGAAATATGCTACCTCTAAAATATCAGATTTTTCAAGACATTTAAAATTCTTCAGACAACTCTGTAGTGAACCATAGCAATATTACTGCGATATGCAAGTTTGTTTCGTAACAAATGAGGGCCCTACAAAATATAAATATTTTCTATTTTGGTTTTTAAAGCTATCAATCTTCCACATAATTTAAAAAAATGCAGTGTGAAAATAAGCGAGTTCTACAGATATCTGTCAGAAACACAATGCTTCACTTTTAGCTTTTTTGTCGGATAGCACAATTCCCCTTAGGAGAAAGAACTAGAATGCTCATCTTCATATGTTAGTTGCCCTTCACATTTAAAATACAGGAAGAGCAGTTAGCAGCTTTTATGATGTCTCTCTGGTTCATCCTTTTCCTTATATTTGGTTTCTTATACCTGATTTCCGATACAAATAGTAGCACCTGTGAAAGTAGGATTGTGATTGATGGTTGCTGAGTACACTTTTAATTAACTACACACCTTTATTTATCTTGACTGTACCTTTGCCTTCTCAAGCACATTGCTTGTCACTAAGCAACTATCAATGTCCTTCCTTCCATAAAAGTACCTTTTTTGCTAAACATAATAATCTGTATTTCAGCAAAACCTCCAAATTCCCATTGACTTCACTGAGATCAGAATTGGTGTTCTCTTCCTCCCTCTCCTCGAAATTGCATTAACAGTCTAGAGAGAACATTCAGAGAACCACACACAGAGAAAACATTTTTTTTAGAAAGGTCCTGATAAAACGGCTTACAATAGCAGAGAGATACCTACTTCTCTCAACAGAGCACATTTTCAGTTGCTTCTAGATGAACAACAGTAACTGGTAGAGATGTCCACAGCACCACACTAGGGAAATCAACATATTAAGCTGAGATAGTACATGGTTTTTGTAAGTAAGACTTCGGGCTTCTGCAGATTCCTATCCTGGTGGAGTGCAGACTTGTAAGCTGAAACCATTACCAACAGAGTGCATTAGTTGGTGATGAATGACAAGGAATGGGGTTTAAGGAGAGAGGAGTGCCATTCTGCCAACCACATGGACCAAATATAGAGAAGTTTAAGGTTAGAAGAGGGAGGGACAAATGCAGAATAGTTTATACTGGTTTAGGTATAACTTACTGGTATCTTAAGATTAGTTAAATTAAAACTCTAAAAGGAAGGTGTATGAAGCTAGTTTTAAGCCAACACCCTTTCTGTCATCCATTCCTTATGTAGCTATTTGTTTAAATTTTGAAATGCTTTACGAACATTTAAATATATACAGGAAGAGAGTTTTTACTTGTTTTCTCCAGGTGCATGAAAAAGAATATGGGATTTCAACAAAAATATAATGGAATAACATTTTGGTGAAATTATTTTATCCTATTGGCCATCTCTATTGTGTATTTCTCCATGGATTTTATTTGAAATACTGAAAGTGTTTTTTCCCATGTATTCTTTTTCTAAGTGGTGCTAGAACCACTAAGATTGAAAAATTGCATATTGAAGATGTTCAAGGTTTACACCATTATTCGTGTACATATGAAGAATAATAAGAGGAAAGGAATACTGTAACAAAGGCAGCAAGAGAAAATTCATTTCTGAAAACTCAGGTTCACACATGAGATTTTAAAAATAATTAGGTATTCCAGGGAGGATTCTACATTTCATTTTAAACATTCCTCTTATGAGCAGTACTATTATCCATCTACAAATTTACCAAATGAACAAAAGTAATGAATTGGGTAGCAATGTGAGAACAGTAATACATAAACACATTTTTTATTTGGTCTTTACAGAATAAAAAGTAATCTACAAACCAGCTCTGATTTCCTGAAAAATATTAAGCCTGCAATTTAAAGCTGTAGCAAACCTTCAGTGCAAGATACATTATATCCTTTTTAACATGTAATTTTGAGTATCCTGTGTCACAAGCAAACATTTAACCATGTCCTTAAGTGTACGTTTCCACAATCTTCACCAAAGATAATAGTAAAATGGGGTCCTATGACAAACAAGCAAAAGCACTTTCTAAATTACTTCACTTAAATGCACATACACTTTCTGATATCCAGATTATGTATACTTAGAATGTAAGTCCCAAAGTGTTGCTGTTCGTAGCTAAAAGTATCTGGAAGAAATGTTTATAGCTGATTCTGGTTTAATTACTATGACCCAAAATAATTTTGGCAGAGACTTGTTATAAGTCCCTACTTATAACAAAGCTAGTCATAAGAGCTACACGTCTGGAATTCATTATCTTATCCCACTACCTACTGAGCATGTATCATGAAAAACGATGATAAATTGAATGTTCACTAGAGCAATAATATGCCAAAGTTTGCAGAACTTGCAGTGTGTAACCCACCCTTTCCTCACTGGTTGTCCCTTCCAGCTGTGGTCAGGCAACATGTTTATTGTAATAAGGTAAAAGCACCTTTCTTTGGTCCTGAAAAATGTTACCAAGAATTAGATCTTATTACCAAGAACTTTTAACCAGAATTTCTAAACACCTGTGAAATTAAGTACGGCCTTTAGCACTTGTCCATGAGATCAAATCTGCTATACATAAACACCTTATAAATCTGCCAAAAGGCATAAATCTGAAAAGCAAGACCTTTTTTTTCCTAGACATATGCTATGCTTTTAATAAGGACCTGGCTCATTTTCAGGCTTTTCTTTTTGTTAAGGCAGAACTGAAAGCAAAAGCCTTGGAAGTAGATAGAAAAACAGTGTAATCGCTAAGATAGCATTATCCCATCTCTTGTAGCTTTTATATTTGAGCTTCTCAAAGCTATGGACAGCAAATTACTCATTTGATACCTGAGCTGCATAAAGAAGATGATTGAAATCTGTGCTGTTAACAATCTTTTCACTCTGTTTGGGAGATTCTCTGTAAGAGCTCATGTGTAGCACAGATGCTGGCTGCCTACATTATTCTTAGGCACCCAACAAAACACAGAGGTGGAAAGTGTCATTTATCCTAGATACACTACTCCTGAAAGAAATCTTATTTCTGCATGAAAGCTGTTCTAAAGAAGAAAATGGTTTTCTAGGAGATCAGATACAACCTGGAGAAAAACATTAGGTTCCTTTTTTATAATTTTTCTTTAGTAAGTGACCCATATTACTAGATACCCTAAATAAATAATCAACTTAAATGAAAGAGAAACTTTGGCTCACCAGTTAAGGTGGTGATTAATGACTATAGACAAATGTTTTATTCAAAACAAGATTATCCAGGTGGTATTTTTATGCCTAATCTTTTAAAAATGCTTTAGGCTGAAATTAAATATATATGATAAAAGAGCACTACTTCTTATTTGGCTAAAACCACAAAGCAATTTTTCAATTTTGTCATTGTTTGTCATTGCTAGATAGAACTTCTTAGCACAAAGTTCCCCCAGGACTCTGGGAAGATTGGAAAAATATGGTCATCGCTGATGGTACAAGGCTGGAGCATATGAAAGATTAACTGACATGCACAAAGTTACACAACTGTGGGAGATTTGGAAATTCAGTGTGGGCATATAGGCTTCAGGCTGTAATCAAAACATAACCATCTGCCTTCTTCCCACTTCTCTGCTTATGCTCTTTTTTTAACCAGGTAAATGCAGCTGTTCCAGCATGCCATTGTTAGCTCCAAAAATCGTTTTGCATGTCATTAATTCTTTTAGATCCTTTATCACCCACTCAAGTTGGTGAAATGTGTACACGGAATTAATATGATTTTACCCTATTTCTCATCTTATAAATGGACACACAAGAAAGAAGTGCAATCCTCAGCATCTGGATCTGAATGGCCTCAACAGAGGAAAAAATACTATCTTGATCAAAGGAAAAGCTGATCATGTTCTACTGAGCACCTCGGAAACACATCTTTTACATAGAGTCAGTACAGAATGCTTATTCTACAGGCATAAAAATAAGGCCAAAGTCTGATTTAAAACATTACAGATTACCTTAGTCTATTTCTCACTTCTGATACGTACAAGTTTCTCACCAATTTGTGACTTTTTGAATGCTTATCCGACGCTTTTTACTTTAAAAACAGCATTTCCATTTCTAACTTTTTTTTTTAATTTTTATTTGACCAATTTTAGTTTTAAGTATCTTTCTGTATTTTCTTTTAGAGAAGTCTTCAGGTTTTCAGTTAAGGATGAGGAAAGGAGTCACCCAGTGCAGGTAGCAGAGAACTCAGCAGTGAGGTCTTAAGGCTCCTTCAAACATTCCTGTTTATTAAAATACTGTGAAAATACATTCCAGCAATGAATAAAATCAAACCTCAGTTTTTAACTTCCCCTATTAGAAAACACACTAATGAAAGAATTTCTTCTGCAAAGATTTAGTGCAGAAAATCTATGCAAAAAAAAAAAGACAGCATGATTTTCATTAACTGAAATGGTTAAGGGAAAATCCTGTTACACTGCTCAAAATTCTTTCTCCAATGAAACAAGCTTAGCATTGAAAACTTCTGTGCTATGTTGATTTTAATTTTAGGTATTTTCAATATCAATTTAGTAAAAGTGCTGTTAGACTAAAATAAGGAGAAATCCAGGGGAGCAAGGGGGGAAAACAACCTGAAAAAATCATACTTTTTTTTTTAAGTCAAAGGTAAAGCAAATTAGCAAATCCCATTGATAGAATTACAATGTTAAAGGGAGATAGCATAGAAACAAAAGAGTGCAATTTCTTACTGATTTTTTTCCTAGAATCCAAATCCAAAGATACTGAAGAGAATCTGGGGTACTGAAAAAAAAGGGGAATAAAACATTCACTTAATAAAAAGAGACTTATACAGTTCAATTTAGTTTAGTTTAGTTCAGAAGAAATAAAAATTTGCATGCATTAATGGAAGCATTTCATTTTGCTTCCCCCCTGATTTTAGTAAATCTGACTAGTGAGACTTGCATGTTTGGGAACATCTCATACAGTAGATGTCCATGAAAAAGTAACTTCAGAGATTTATGGAACAAAGAAATTACAGAACCTTGAAGTTCTGTAACAGTCAGAAATAACATTGCAAGGGGAATCAATTGGGTAGATAGCGGTAAGATTTTTCTATCTGGTGGCAGTAGGTGAACATCTGTAGGGAAGACAATAGCATAGAAATTTGCCTGACATAAGTAAAAGAGCAATTCTAATGGGGAAATGTAGAATGAGCATATGTCTGCTCCACATGATATTAAACTTTGGGTGACATTTTATTTAAAAAAGAAAAACATCTTTTAATATTTCCTCTTTTGCTGTGGACTATCTGCTCTGCTGTTTGTAGTTATGCATGAATCATCCTTCAGGCACCACTTAACCCATCTAAATGCAAAAAGATGAATTTGGAATCCTATCAAAGCACATATTGAATGAAAAGAGCCATTCTGCCTCAACAGCAACACAAGAGAGCTGTTTTTTATTATGCATGTGAAGTGTTTAATTTAAACTGTTAATAGTTAGCCATGTCTGGCCTAGAGCTATGCAGTTCTGGGAAAAAAATCCATAAACAAAAGCCCTCTACCTGCCTTCAATTCTTTCTTCTCTGTAGCCAGAGGGAGAGAGAAATATAAGTCTGGAGCACATGAAGACTGCCTATGTGAAATATCTTTTCCCCAGAATGTGCAGAGAAAGAAGGTAAAGTTTATAGCTCATACGGAAAGCCTGACAGCCATAGGGTTACCTGTATTAAAATGTCTGGAAAACAGGAATACCTTACAATGGAGTTTGAAGTTGAGCTAGAGGTCATCAGGGGACCCTACACAAAGCATTTATGAAAAAGGTATCTTAGATATTTATGGTTTTCAGATGTTTAGGTGTACGTGGTTAGCTTTGCACAGAGCAATCCCAGCCTCAGCATGAAGCCTAATTCCTTCTCTCAGATTAAATGAATTTGCTACTATTCAGAAGTGGGTTTACATACCTTGTTACTAAATGACACTAATAAAATATATTTATAATTCATAACAAATAAGTTTATTTTAATAAGTAAATAACTATTCCTCTATTTAAAGTTTTCAATAAAATTCCATTTTGGGAAAAAAAATAATAACTTTTTTTTTATCCTGCTGTCAAAAGATTCCAGAAATTTTGAGTAGCTAAAAAGATGTGAAAAATGCCAGCATAATATACCTACCATAGTAAATCCATTTTAAACTAAATATTATAGAATCCAGACACTGTGTACTATTCCATAATTAAACAAGCATATATACAGTTCAAACAGAAGGCAAGAGTTCAAGATTCTCTTCACCTAAAGCATTTATATTTTCCACTGATATTGTCCAAGGTTGTCGGATCTGCTTCTGGCATACAGCTTACAAATGATTCCTAGCCCAGTATGAGAAAGAAGAAAGTCAATTTTAAAGAGAGCAAAAGTGAATTTAACTGCCTAATCATTCTTTCTCTAGTAAAGGGATAAAATATGTACTAACAGACACTAATAAACTAAAAGAAAGAAGAATAAATATATAATTTCTTGTTAGCAGCAGTTCTAGAAAAGGATAACAATTTTAGTCATAAATTACTCAGTGTAATATTCTAACAGTATCTAACAATGGACAGTAAAAATGGTGCTGCGTTGTACCCAATATTAAATGGTATCCAGTCTTATAGTCTTGTAAAAGAACCTTCCCAGGGCTGAAAAGGTTTATTTCCACAATAATCTCTTAGGAATTCAGCAATACTTCCTTGATGATGAATGGTAACTTACTTTGTTTTCTTTTTAGGCCTGTCTTCGTTTGGTTAACAATAGATTTAAAAAGGGTAAATATTCACTTAATTATTTCTCTTCCTTTCACAGTTTAATCTGATCGAAACCTGACCTAGCAAAGAATCGACATTAGCCTTTGCTGTTAATATACAGACAAAATAATGCTTCTTATATCAAAATGGATTCTACTGGATTGTATGCAACCTTGGGAATTCATATCTCATGGTATCCATAACTAATTGTGTATTTTTTAATTTCTGTTGACAAGTACTTTTGGATTACTAAATCAAATCAAATGGTATTTAAGTCAGACTGTCCCAAAACCAATGGCAACATAAGACTAATGTACTTATATGACTTCGTCTGATTTTTAATCAGTGTAAGTGACGATGCTAGAATAAAATTACTGTGGTTTATGGGACCAGAGCTAAGAGTCAAGAGGAGATCAGAACGGACCTAATATAATTTACCACTCCCTTAAAAAAAGAAAAAAACTTTAACAAGACCACTTGCTTATGTAAGGTGATATTTAAAAATACTGTAAATATTCTTTTCCAAAGAAATACATAAATAAATATCTGAAAACTCATTTGTCTGTATAGAGCTCACCCCCACTTCAACTGCAAGTTGTACAGACCCATAAAAATGAATGGGCATGTAGAATGGGGCAGAAGAACAAGTCAAATGTATTTCTTACACTCGATTGTCAATACTTGTTCAGATATTACTGTGGGTTAATTAACAATCTGTAAAACCTGAGGAGTAGAAAACTTGAATTAAATTTTATGACTGCCATTTTTAATAAGGTAATAAATGAAGCAATGCAGCTTAAAGTTTATTAATTTTTTTTAAAATCTGAAAATGTCTAATAATAAAGTAGTAGGATGATAAGCGTTATTGGCTGAACAGTTAACGGAATACAACTTAAATGCATCGTCCTTGTACTTCCAGTAGATGGCAGGTGTAGTACTTCAAACTTTTAAAATCTCATCAACACTTAATTTTTTGAAAAAATAAGACTGTTATCTGGGAAATTTTGCTTATAATACAACAAACATGTATTTTTATACATGTATCTTTTCACATACATGTATTTTTATGTTTAATATCTTTTTGGAATATATAACAAGTAGAAAAGGAATGTTTAAGGAAAACATTAGATACTAAAAGCAAATTATAAAGTAACGAAAAAAGAAAGTGTATACTGAACAACACAGAGAACTGGAATGTTCAGTGTAATATTCACAATAAAATAAAAACCAAACTGGGAACCTTAAAATAGGAATTTGAAATAAGAAACTTTATATTTATTTCCCTTTTCCATAAATCTGCCTTTTTTTAAGGTGATGGGTATATTTTTTCCATAAAAGAACTTTCAGGTTTTTTTTTAATGTGTCACTGAAAAATTAAGAACAATGAAATGACAGGCAAACATTAACAAATTCAGAGATGCCAGCAGTAAGGCTGTCAGCTAAACCAGATCAACATACACAAGTAATTAGGACCTTTTTTTTTTCTTTACTGCAAGATTGAGTAACAAAATCCTCCTTGCAGCAGAGGGATCCCCTCTCTCCCAGAGAATGAGATAGCTATATTCACTTACAGAATAGGGACAAAACCTTTCATTTTCTTCGCATTGCTCAGTGTGTGACCCAATGCCTTCTTCACTGCACATTGCTACAACTTCAAACTACTCTGAAGCCTATCTTATTAAATTCTGTAAGTACTCATTTAGCTCATCAGCTCCATAACATCATGAGTGTCACTTTATCTTGACCAAGGTTCGAAGTGACTTTCTGATATCATCTCTGGTTTAGGAAGGGGAAAACTGAGATGCTTTGATATTAAGATCAAAAGTATTTGTAAATCTTCATTAAATCACCTGATGGTTTTTGGCAGTGGTGGTGGTGCATGTTAAGTGTTAGAGCATTACAAATATGTTAAAACCAATTTTTATTAATTTTTATTTCAGTCATAAGTGCCGTCAAATGCAAAAAAAAAAAAAAAAAGACAACTACACATTTAGTAATAATTTCTGAGATTGATGATTTAAAGGAAAAGACCAACATCACACATAAACTGCCATTAAAATCACCATCTAAATACAATTTTCCAGGCAGGTTTCCCCATCTTCATCATGAAACCATATTTTGTGTTCTTTCTATTACACACCTTATTACTGCTTCTGCACAAAACATAATTGTACCTACTTTCTAGTTGGTTTTCCTAGACATCTGCTGTTTGGTCACACAGCACTGAAAGAAGGGAGTGGAGTCATCCCACAAGTGTTTGCTGTTCTTGGTTTTTCTGCTCCTACTCATTATATCAACATTCATTATTCCACTTATTTCTGGTGTTGTAGGTCATATCCCCCAGCCACCTCTCTTAAATTTCCAGATGGTTTATCTCTGTCCTTAGCTAGCCCTTCTATCCTTTAACCAATGTTGGCATTCATTGGTTTTCCTTTTTGTTTTCTTTCCATCCAGCCTTCTCCCTGGCTTCTCATGTCCATATATCTGTCAGACTATTTAACTTCTTCCTCCACATTCCAAGTCAGGTCAAAGCTTCCCCTGTAGTTCCTATTCCCCCTCTAACTTTCTCTGAACACAATACGCTGGTATCTTGTTTCAATCTTCCTATGCAATCAGTTTCGGTTTTGGTTTCGGTTTAATGGCAATTCATTGCCCATCTTCAATGTTTCACAGTGTAGACACTTGACCGACTTCTGCCTTCATTATTTCTCCTCGAGTCAGATGCTATGAGGCTATGAGTCCTTTCACCCCAGTGCTAAGGCACCAACCTTGAATGAGATGCTTTCATTTTTATTGTTGTCTGGAAATCACAAAACAAGGTATTATGTCATATCATGAAAAAAACCCAACCCAACAACAAACAATAACAGATGATTAGGAACACTTCAATATCTATTATGCTTTTCAAATAGAGAAGCTCGTGCAAGGAAGCCTGGCTTTTGTCACGTACTATAAAGTTTGCCTGCTCAGTCCCACTGTGATGATGGCAAAAGTCCAATCTTGGCAGTAATAAGAAGTGAGATGCAAGCAATGGTGGAATCAACACTGAACATTATGAAGCATCTACTGAGGATGTACCTACCAAAGCTTCCTAAAGGCCTGTTACCTGAACAAATTTTCATGTTTTAAGGGAATTGGCAGACTTCCAAATGAATGAAAAAGCTGCCAATTCTACTGTCTGCATAGAAATATGTGCATTCCAGAGTTTTTCAAGGAAAAGACCAAGGAAGGTTTTACATGCTAATTTATTTCCCCTGGCTTCATTCTTGAAACCATGCAATTAGTTTTGGCTGAAATAAAAAATAAAATAAATTCTCATGCAGGTGCCAAACTTGAAAGATTTCAACAAGATGGATAAATTAAGTAAAGTTGTATGCAACAGATAATAGAAGAGTAACCTTAAGAAAAAGCAGGAAACTTTAACAACAGGTGATGATCAGCTCTACGTTTAATACGTGTTCATACAAAGCACATGGGGTAGCAACAGCCTTACAGAAAAAAAGCACTTATAACTTTCCCAGTGTTTCATCTGCTCTCTGCCTATTTCCCACTGTGGTCATCGCACTGTGAGGTCACAGTCTGGATCACGAGAACTGGTTTGTACTGAGTAAAAGAGGAATTTTCTAGTGAAGCCAACTATGTTTTTAATGCATTCTTATTTGTTTATCAAAAAAGTACAAAAATCTCTTTTATGTATACAGAAGGAATAAATAGGAGATACTATCTTGTGTATGTTGTCATGCCTCAGTTAACCATCAGAACAAAAAGCTGCTTCCAAGTTTTGGTGTTTTGTTTTTGGTTTTTTTTTTGAGGATCAGGCTCCTGGCATTTCTTTGGAATTCTGCAGCATTTCATTCTTTGTGGTACTTTCTGCTGCTCTCCTCTTACACACATGGACATAACATGCAATACCAATTCCTTCATGATTCACCTTTGGATACATCTTTTAAAAACATTGAGAGGTTTTCTTTAATTATAAATATAATAAAAAATATAGACACTAATTATAGATCAGCCTGAACTGTCTTCACCCAGTAACCACTTTTACAAGAAATGTGTCACTAATATTTAGAGCTTTTAAAAAGTGTAACTTCTTTATATTTAAAAACTGAGTTTGCACAAATCATTAAAAATTCTAGCTAATCAGTTTTCATTTAAATGGCATACTGAATATACATTACATGTCTACATACATACATACATATACACTATGCAAGATAACGAGATGACACCATACAAATGTGAAAAGGACAACTATCATTTTGGATAACAAAGATGGTTAATTCTGATTAAAATATATTCTTTTTCATTAGAATCAAGTAGCACTATTAACCTCAGTCATCTTCCACACTTTTGATCACTTCTTTGCACGTCAGAAAAATAAACTTTCCCTGCAAATAAAGAAAAAAGGTAAGCAATAAAAGAATAAAGACTCCAGGAATTAGGCCAAAACAAACAACGTTTACTACTTAATAATACTGCAAGATTTTGTCAGCCTAGTTCAGTCCAGAGTCTCAAATCTATTCCCTGTGAACATATTACTGTTAAAAAAAGACAAGGAAGAGAGAATGGAGTTTTGACATGGCATTCTGTAGTCAGTTTATTTCACAAGTTTTGAAGGCTAGTTGAAAAAGTGGAAAATTTTTGAAGATGTTGTCAGATGCTCCAGATATGTCAAGAAGATCTAGAACTAAAGCTCTGAATGTGTATTTAAGGATAACACCATACAACAATAACCTTTTTTTTTTTTTTTACGCTTCTTTTGCAGCATGGTAGCAGTGAATATATCCTGAATGTTCTTCCTTTGTTTGCCATAATTAACTGTGGAGTATTCCTGAGGAATTAATTTCCATTGCATGTTTTTATTCTTTTTCACATTATCACTCATCAGGATCGCAACACAGAAAATTGCAGGAGGATTTTCCTATAATGCAAATCTTCAGCATGCCACCAGTATATAAAGCAGCAAGCCCCCCAAAAGGTAGGTAGTCATACATGACAAAGACTAACACAAAAGAGGTGAATAGGGATACCTGAATACAAATAAATTTACGGAATATTCTGTATACTTCAAATCCAATGTAAATATCCTGCTATGTGGAATCATCAGTAAATATTATCTGATTAAATTATTGAAAGATTGTTCTAATAATACAGAGTTCCTGAAAATTGGTAAACAAATAAACACTACCAACAAGAAAACCAGACAGAAATTACTTTGGTTTTGTAGTTACAATAAACTACACTGGGAAACAGTTTGGGGTTACTAGCAGTCTACGAAAAAAAAACCCAAAAAACAAAACCCCCAAAAGCAGATCCAAAAGCCAAAACTAAAATGCCCATGAATTGTGGCTGTCAGTATTTTGACTCATTTTACTGAAAAGCTGCACAAACAGTTGCACTACTTTCTCTCCCTTGGCACATTCAGTTCATTCTTTTGTCACCTTCTCTGTCCGTAGAGGACAATAAAACTTTTCGCTGGTTTTTTTGTGGATTTTTTTTTTCCCTCCTCCGAACAAGATCTGCTTTAAGTGAAATGCTCCAGGCTGTTACACGCGTGTAGTGGAAACAAGGCCTGGACTAATCAGTTTTCCTCCCTTTTCAGTGACAAAAGCAGCAGAGACTATCACTGTCTCTGGAGGCTCTGCCCAGCCAGAGCTGTAAAGCAGCACAGGGCTTCTTGTTTACTTGTAGATGTCAAAAGCAAGTTTCCTGTTCTCTAGATGTTTAAGCCAAAAATGTAATCATGAACACATGCATGGAAGTGGGAGCCATTAGCCTTAGGAAATTAAGTCATTGAACTATGAGGAAAAAAAGTTTGAAGTAGACATTTACTGGAATTTTCAAAGTCATTATTTGAAATACAGCAGCTAGCTTTACCTGAAATGGGGAGCGTGACTGGACTAACAAGACCATTTTGAAAGCACTATCAAAACCTTTTAAAAGCATGAATTCTGGCACAAATTCCCGAAATAACAATAGCAGAATATAGGACTGCAGAACATTTACTTCAGAACATGTTTACTTCCCTGTATAGACAATGGAGAGAGACAAGCAGCTCCAGAGGGCGAGTTAGTTCATAAAACACACAGAAGTGCATACCTCTCACCACTAAGGAACTTAAAATAATGCATTTATAGGAGCCTCTGCCAAGGGGTTTAAGAAACATGGGATTCAGCTGAACTAAGGAACAAAAGAATCTCTAGTTTCGTGAGTTCAAAAAGTTCAGGGGGCATCAATTCAACATTAGTATGGACCAGATATAGGATCTGGAGTGACTTTTCAATAGCACTGGAACAGAGAAGAAACACTGAAGCAAAAAATTAAAGACAAACTGGCTTAATGTGCCTGGACTTAGATGTCTTGGATCTAATTATCAAATTGTTCCTGAAGTCACTGTCTTTCTTTTTCAGAATAGAGATAGTTTTAAAAGGGAGAAAAGAAAAATAATCATTTTCTTGATCTTACAAGACTGGAATTTTAAATAGGAGCATCAAGTAATGACAAATATTCTCAGTGCTGTTGAAAGGTTTCAAAGTTTCTTTTGTATTAAAGAAAAACAACAGAATGAAAAAAGGAGTGTACATTTGAAGTCTGTGGTAGGTTACCAGGTATCCAACAAAGCTGCTCTGTCACTCCACTCCTCAACTGGACAGAGGAGAGAAAACAAAATGAAAGCCTCATGGGTCAAGCTAGGGACAGAGAGATCACTCAGCAATTACTGTCATGGGCAAAACAGACTTGGGGAAATTAATTTTTTACTTATCACAATTAGACTAGGGTCAAGAGAAATAAAATAAAATCTTAAAAAACTCCTCCCTCCCTCCTTCTTCCTGGGCTTAACTTTACTCCCAGGTTGTCTAACTCTTCCCCCATAGAACAAAACGATGATGTAACAATCACCAAAGATGATCCTGGCCACATATTTATTCTTTTGAGAATACAAAGCTTCCTTGCCTTCACCATCATATCGCCACGGATCCATTACTGTTGTGGAACATACAGTTGTCTTAACTGTCTCTTCTGTATTAAGTAAAACTACCCTGGCCCCTAACTAGGAAGGTGATCCAGGTAAGAAGGCCTGGAGCAGAAGAAAGAGAAAACAACAGTTCTAATTTTTAATTAACTGCTTGTGAAATAAGTCAACCAAACTATGTATATTCTTAAAGTAGAGGCCAATAAATTGTCTGTATGTCATGGCACTATGACATAAACTTGGAACCTACAGGTTTTGCATATAAACTAATCTATTAAATTTGTCTTCACCTCATTGTGGCTAATATAATGCTAACAAAGTCTGCTATGTCTATAATAGAGTCTTGAGTGCAGGGACCAGGATATTGAATATTTCTAATACAATGATTTTTCAGTCCATATGTTTCAATGATGAATTTTTTATTATTGTCCTGGGTTCAGCTACAGCA
>NW_009941361.1:0-27776 GCF_000696875.1 Nestor notabilis | reverse complement strand
TTATATATAAATATTTTTTACACAAACCTGTATTAAGGGTTTTTTCCCCACAGTTACTTATCTTTTCAAACATCGACGGGTCATCAGCAACTTTATACACAACTGGTGAAATGCAAGTTCTTCCTACTTAGGATGATAAATAGGTGAAAACCAAATAATCCTCACAGCACACAGCTTTACTGCTTTGTGCAACTGTTTACTCCTTCCAGGGAGATGTCATCAAAACAAATGTTATCAAACAGCTCTTTCTTCTAATCAGGTGTTTTTCTCTTTTGTAGAAAAAGTGAAGTTCATAAAATGCCCATTTTCTCTTTCAGGTCACAAATTCATGTGTTTACAATGAACTAGTAGGAAAAACCTGATGTTTAATTCCAATGCAAGCTTTTTACACTGAAGAAACTTAAAGTATATTTGCCCTGCATGCTGTTAAACACCTTGAAGAGGCAGTACCCATGGAATAACTTACACGAAGCCACTATTAGTCAAAAGAAACCCCCTTTTTCCCCTCAATCCTCATACCTGATGCCAGGATGACACTGCACCTTATGCATTTTGTATCCTCTTACCAAGAAGTGTGCGTTATCAGCAGTGGAAAAGTCAAAACGCATCCAGTCTGATGTGTGCCGATTGCATATGAAGACAGGAGAAAATTTAGACTTGGCAGAATCCATAGGAGTCTACTTACTGCCCATGCCACATTCACCACAAAGTAAACTTCATCTGCATCTTGTGGTCAGAACTTGACCAGAACTGAACAAACATTCACATGTAAATTAATATACACTGTGAGCCACAGATTTTGACTCCATACAGGTTATTTAGTACACTTGATGCAATAGGGTTAATGCCAGTCCACTAGTTTTTATGATCCAACTACTTACTGACATCCAGTTCTCCTATGCATTGCAGTATAGCATACTGTTTCTGGGTTATAACTTTGTGAGAAACATACTTACTTATATGATTACAGAACAAATGACAGTGCTTTTTGCATTTGACACCAGTTAACTCCATGTCCCACCATAAGGCTGAAGCCCATCTGTTTGAAATGCATATCTGCACTTTCCCCCAACCCATGAGATAAATGCTGTGTTTACCAATTCCAAGGGCTTTGTTCCTACTGAAACATACCAACTTGCCTGTACAGACCTGCTGCTCTGTGGTACCCTGACTATTTCTGGAATGCTTTTAATATATTGAAATTGTGTTTGCCTATTTTCCTGCCTCTGATCCTGCAGCAGTTTGAAGTAACAGATCCCAGATCAGTGCTGTCGCATGCAGTTACCTTAGATCTCCTGGCAGTTTACTACTCTTTTTTAGGTTTAAGTATCTTTTCTACCAACATTTCAATTTCAGACCAATGCTCAAAATAGCACCTATGAAGCAAAGCTCCTGCATTAAAATCTCCCAGAAAAGTCAACCTGGATACAAATGATTGAGCTTTCATTCTGCGCCTTCTCTTCGCTGAGCACTTCTTTTACACTTCAGTCATCTATCAGCTCTCCAGTCTGTCTGGAAAAATGTCCATTTCCGATGTACTTGAAATGATTCAATTCAAATGACTTATTGTAGGATCTCAGATCTTTAGCAAATTGTTTCTCAGAATATCTTTTGGCCAGACTTCTTATACTTTAAAATTTAATTTGTGAGAGGCTTTTTTTCCCTCTTTTCTATTTTCTTTGGAGAAAGCTTCAACTTTTGAAAGATGCCTCCTAGATTCTAAGGGATCCCTTAACTCTGCTATAAAACCCTCTTCCCCTCTTAAAAATAAGAAGTAGCAACAACAACCACAACAAAAAGTTGGATGCCTTTGATAGATGATATATGTTTTATCCAACTTCTAATTCACAGGCTTTAAAAACTGCTTTACTACCTGCAAGCTTCAAGTCCTTTATAACAAGCAATCTCACTTTTATGACTAGCAAAGACAGAAGGCTGGCATGGGAACTGCAGCATTCAATTCCCTGGCTTGGATGCTACCAGTGAACTTTCAGTTCAACCATACAAATATACTTACTGGGAGCCAGGTAAGAACCAGCTTTGCCATCACGGACCCCATAGGCCAACATACTGAAAGTGACATTGAAGTCACTGCTTTCTACAAGCTCAAGACTGGCATTAGCAGGCTTCCTCATCTGAAAACATTCATGAAATCAACTCCTCTGTACCTTCATGGTAGCAGGTTACTGCTCCAAACATCAAGACAGTTTGTTCCATGTATAACAACCAGGATTGGAACTCTTCTAAGTTACAGTAGGTTTCATAATGCCATGTGTTTCATAATTCCTTATTTTAAAGAACACTTATTCAAAGACTGCAAACAGAATACAAAGGGGTTTGTTCTGTTGTTGATAGCTTGTAGTATTTGGGGCTTGACTACTTTAGCTTATTAGAAGAATTAATCTGCAGTTACAGCCTGTGTCCAGTGCCATCCATACAATTACAGATGGTTAGCTGAGAATTAACACATTTGGTTCAGCAATCATCACTCACCGATTTGTGTAGCTGCACTACTGTTAATCCAGGAACATGGATAGATTGACCATAAAATTAGGAGAACTTATAGGTTATGCTAATTACTTGTATAGACAAGTTTCAAACTGAACTGTTTGACATAAACCCCTACATATCTCCATTAAGATGTAGAAACCGGGCAACGACAGCAACTGTTGCCCACTGAAAACAGATCCTGAATGCAGAGCATAACAAGTCAACTCATGCTGTGTCAGAGATTGTTTTACCCGCATCCCCTTGCAACCCAAACTCTCCTCAGCCTGAAGATGACACAAAACAAACCACGTTTCCTAGCACTCCACACTGGTAACCAGCAAAGACTGTGGTGTTGCAAAGTCTCAGTTAACAGCATAAGCCCTTTAGAAAAGGAGAGCGTCAGCTGCAGATAACTCCACTTGCATTGTTTCAACCTGCCCTGCCAAGATACACGGGTAAGCCAAAGCTTAAAACTAGTTCCACATTTAACAGATTCTTTTCTATGAAGAGTCACTGGTCATTAGCAGACAGAAACCCCTCATGTTAGGAAGTAAATCCAACTTCAGCATAGGGGAAACAAAAAGCTGTGTGTTTATTAAACTGACTTTCTAAATATTAACATTTGCTAAGGAGGTCATCATTACTGAATACACTTCAATGAGTCAAGGGGGGGGGGGAATCATAAAATCCTAAAAACACAGCCTGTTGTTGAAATTATTAAGTCAGTATTGAGTGGGAGAGAGTTTTAAGGCTTGTAACTACTTTGGAAAAAGAACGATTTTCAAGCATTTATTCCTCATTCGCTGCATTCAGCTTATGAATAACACCAAACCAGACTAGGCTGGATAAAACCCCAACAATCTCCATGGTAAAGTCACAGGGTTGAGCTGATACACATCGAGCTACATTCTTTTTTTATGCTCACAAAGATTCAGCATTTTTAAACCATCAAGGCCAGACTTACTCCTAAGCTAAGGAGCAATTTAAACTACTAAGTATAGCGTGGTAGAGGTAGGGTGACACATATAAACCCATTTGTTAACAGTTCTAGTGCTGGCAGAATAGAATGATTTTGCCTTTTGGAAATAATCTTAACTAGGTATGTTCTCTTGTGTTATAAGCTTACTGGTTTAAAATATGTCAGCCTGCAACTCTAAATCAGCATTTTCAGCTTTAATTCCAGCATCACATAGAAAGAGCTGAAAAACTTATCACCATATCACAAGCTTGCAAATAATTCTATTAATTCTTTTTTGCAGAGCTGCTCTTCATTAATTCACAATTAACAGGATTTGATAACACAAGCTGTACTAACTTTTAGCAGCCTGCTTGTGTCAACTGGAAAAGGACAAGGTTTTTATTTGGTGAGCGCCAGCACTTCTCTCCTGTGCTTGCCAGCACCCACTCCGTGCAATTCACTCTGGAGATACCCACCAAGCTCCTCCAACCCTGCTACAATGAGGGACTTCACATGAATGCTGTCCTCTTCCTCCTTCTGCCTCGCATGAAACCACTTTATCACAGGGACTGAAGAATTTGACAGGCAAGGAGATACAGAAACTTACCTGCTGCCAGCAAACTGTTTCCACGATAGGGGCATCTGAAAGGGAAAACTGTGAAGAGCAATCCAACACTCTTCAACATGTTCCAGGCCCTCGTGGGAACACAAAAAGAAAAGGACACCAATAATTCAGGATTTTAACATAATTAAACTAATGCCTTCAAAAGATATGCTGGCTGGGAAACCTCTCTCTCCTAACAGAAGTAGTATCTACAGAAATCCTGCTTAAACCCAAGGATTAACAGCATGCCTGTAGAAGCAGAGTCTTTGCTTCAAGTGCTCTATTCCCATTTTAAAAGGCTGAGTGAATTTGGACAAGCCTTCCTTACTACTATGGATCACAGAAGTACCATCGATTCTGCAAGTATCCTAGTGTGATGATTTCCTGTTTTACTTTAAAAGCTTCCTCATCCTCAACCACTGAGCTCTCCTCCTCCAGCTTTCCATCACAGAGAGAAGGAGTGCAAGTGCTCAAGCTTAGTCTGAGCATGCCAGAGAAACTCTGGGCTTGGCTTTTGTGAGACAGGCAATCATCAGCTTGCTACTGAGGATACAGATAACCAGGTTCTATTTTATAATGGCAACCCATGTTGAAAACGATGGTGGTTTTGAAATAATAATTAAAACCACAACCACCACACAACCCTTTCACATATGTAATAAAGCAACAAGAGGTACACAAAAAGTGAGTGGATTTTTGGAGAAAGCCAGCAACTGTAGGAATGTTGAACAGGATCTCCTTTTATCTCTTTTTTAATATTCTCTTTGATTACTTTAGCTTGCACAATATACATCCCACATTGTAGTTCATTTGTTTATGAGCATCTGGGCAGAGTTCCAGTGCTTTGATGCAAGTGGTCACAGTGCAGCACGAGCACTACCACCAGCAGGGAAAGCTGGAGAGGTGGAGGAGGTACAGCACGACTGTCACGTCCAGTACAGGGCAAGGCTGAGACCAGCCAAGCAAACAGGACCTGAGTTCCAGAAAGTCTCTTTACCTCAACAGGAAAGAAAAAGTCCCACAAATGAAAGACTGCAGAAAAATACAACAGTCTTCATGACGAATGTAGTTATCTTTTACCAATATGAGAAAATGCAGAATGCAGATACTGCGTGAACAAATATTACTGTCTGCAACTATAAATATTTAGTGAGAAGATTAAGTCAAAGACAGACTTTTCTGCACTGAAGCTTGTCATGCTAGGAACAAAAAAAGCTTCAAACTGATTCAGTGTAGAGAGCCAAGTATATCAGGTTACATGATTCTATGAAATGTGCATGAGCCCAACTGTGTGTTTAACTTTGTTTTTGCTATCAGGCTGCAAGACCAACTTCTTGTTACGAATATTCACTGCGAACAGGCATAAGGCAGAAATACACTTGTATCACAATGTTCTGCTTCATTGTTCATGCAGACAGGATTATGTAGTCACTAGCATTTGAAAAGCCCCACCTGGGTGACTTAAATGGCTCCAATTAAAAACCTGATCAAAGTAAGAAACTTCACCCTGACCATGGGGATCACCAGTAAAGGATGCCAGGCCTCTAGGATGCTAAAGTGTGGTTCTGTCAGGGCTGGTGACTGACAGAAGACAGGAAATACAATCTTTCCACATTTGCATGAAATGCAATATACCCAGAAGTAACCACCTATTGAACAGTTTTACTTGCTAGGAAGGGGTGTGCTTTCAAATGGATTTTGAGCCAATGTTCATCCCAATTCCTCCTTGCTGGACTTGATGGATGAGGGCTGGCAGGAGACAGATGTGTTGAAAGATGCATTGAGGGGTGGGGGAAGAAGCTCTTAAGAGCATGCTTAAAATAGTCCCACAAACATCTAGCCTCCCTCTAGGCTTTGAGAGCCCAGGGGCTCAAAAGCACCAAAACTACAGCAGCCCAGTTACAAACACAACCCTCACCAGTGCTGCAAAACAGATCTGCCCCAATATCACTGTGTGTACACACACCAGGGAAGAGCACACTAAGGACTGACACTTTAAGTAGGATAGCAACAAAAATTTTGGTCAACTCTACTTTGGTAATATGCAAAAATACTTTGGTAATTGTCCTACTCTGCCCTACCTTGACCTCTTCCACAATACTACGTGTAAGGGGATTTTAAAAGGAGGAATGTCAAATTCAGTATAGAAATGTGTTTAATAGCAGAGAAAGGCATTGGAGAAAAAAAACCCAAACAAACTAAAATCAGCTTTATAAACTTGCTGAATCTACTTAAAGCAGAGTTTAGCGAGATGGTTTTAGAAAATGGCCCCAACAGGTCCCTTGAATATTTTAACAGTTCAAGGTCTAAGTCCTCCTCATACGTGGGACAACAGAAGCTGCAGGAGCACAGCCTGCCCAGCAGCTAAGAGCCAGCACTGAATTTCACTTAACCAGGTTAAATAGTTGGGGGATAATGCAGCCAGTCTCTGTATTTCAGGGAGAGCCTGGGGGCTTTATTATTATTTTAAAAGAAAAATCAATTCAGGTGATATATTTGAACACAGATTTAGATTAATCTTCCACCTTCCTGTATTTTTGTACCATTTTATTTAGACCGTTCCTTAGAGCAGGAAATAAAAAGGCATTTGTTTTACTGTGTTCTCCCAGCAATAATGTGATGCACCAGATTGGAGTTTCTGAATAAGCTCATAAACCCCCACGTTACATTCTTCCTCATCTGCAGCCTTGCCTTTCAAGTGAGCTCTCTCATATTAAACAGACCAGAGGCTGTCCTCAGGCATACCCTGTCTTTTGAAGATGAAGTCCCAGCTACATTTTAGGGAAGAGACCTCTCAGTTCATACCTTTGCACAACTGTGTAGCAGGTTTAAACAATTATGCAGGACAGTGGATTTCCATCCCAGGCTCCTTTTACTCAGTCTCAAGTTTTAAAAATAATATTTTTCTTTCTGCTAAGGCACTCCTGAAATAAGTGTTCCAACCAGTGATGATCCAAAAGCATTAAAGTTACAGCTTAAACAGCGTGACACAGATTATGAATAAAGAAACCCTTCACATATGGAAAAGTTTTTTAAATTGACATTTCTTTTCAATATGTGTTAATCAGAAAGGCAGTAGTGAATTCTGACTGCTTCAGACAGGAGAGAATCAAAACTCATGGGATATATTACACAATAGAGCAATTGCAAAGAAGGAAGAACAATCCTATAGTTTCTTTCAAAACTTAACTATTAACAGTGTTTTCTCAAATGGCTGGGAAAGTCTCCAGTTTGGAGCCAGCCACATGTTACTTATCAATGCTTCAAATACAGGGTGAATGAGAAAGGCCGTGTCTGGTTCCTTTTGCAATAGGGAAAAAAATCTCTTTTGAAGTCTTTCTGAGGGACTGATGGGGGAGAAAGTGTCAGGAAAAGGATCTGACAGGTTTTGCACAGTGAGGGGCAAAAAAACGTCTGGAGTAAAATCTCTGTCTAAACTGAGCAAAGAGATAGAAACCTCTCCTTCAGCACTGGAGACGCCAGATAAAGAGTCTGAGACTGCCTTGTATCTTTTTTCCAGCCACACATGAATTCCATTTTATGCTTTTTGCCAGCTTCACATCTTCCCAGGAGCCTGCAGGAGAGGCCAGTCCAGCACCAAAGGGAATGCAGCCACACTGGGGCTCCATGTACAGCTGTCAGTCTCTCAAGATCCCAGGAAAACAACTTGTATTTTAAACACCCCAGGCATCACAGAAGACCTCAATTTGAAGGTGGAAGTGATCACCTGAATGATCTTAAAGCAAAAGTCAAAGGATCAAGAAATTAATCTGCTTCTTGAAATGAAAGCCATTATCAAAGAACACATTACAGAATCTCAGACTGGTCTGGGTTAGAAGGGACCTTAGGGATCATCCAGTTCCAACCCTCTGCCATGGGCAGGGACACCTTCCACTAGAGCAGGTTGCTCCAAGCCCCTGTGTCCAACCTGCCCTTGAACACTGCCAGGGATGGGGCAGCCACAGCTTCTCTTGGCAGCAAGTAACAAATTTATGCACTTATTAGTGGAAGAAGGCAGCTCAGCACTGTTCAACTTGAAGTGCACGAAAATATGCAATAAGCTTTTATTAGTAAAAGCCATTGTCTTTACATTTTGATGAAGTGATAATGCTTTGACTCCTTCCTTGCTTCTGCCCCATAGCACTGCATTTGCAAGGCACAGTAGCATTTCCCAGGTAATATTTCACAGCAAATAAAGGAAAAAACAACTTTTCTGACTCCAAAAAAAAAACCAAAATACAAACCCAAAAGAATCATAGCCAGGTGTTAGCAACAGGATTATTTTAATATAGGCTTTTTTAGTTACATAACAGGCATGAAAACATAAGTTACACCACTCCGTCTTATTTTAATCAAGGACTGGGGAGCTGTAGAAACCACTGGTAAAAACCATACTTCAGGTAAGAGATTAGGCACTACAATCCCTAAGCGACTGCACTGCAAGGATGCTTGCTGCCCTTTATAAACCTGAAGACCTCAACACAATATATGTTAGCAATACCATAGTAACACTTGTAGGACATAATAGTCAGAACTGTCTGAAAAAGGTATCAAAACCCTCCAGTTTGTCACCTGTGAAAACCAGGCTATTGCTCAGGTTTGGCTGTCTTTATACCCCTCCTTCTACATCTTTAGGAACTGTACACCTTAGAGCTAAATAAGGTGAAGTCTGCTGATGCCTGTGATGAATGCCAAAGCTGCAAGCACCCCACTCACTCATCTTTGATGACACTTATCAGCTGGTCAGTGTACCCAGTTGTATAAATAGGTAATATTCACCTCACTGTGGCTGGAACTTGCAGGATATCTTTACACCCAAGAATCTCCATTACATATTTAGAGCAAATATTATGGAGTGTTGTTCAGACTCTTGCACACACACCAAAGCTAAGGTATAATTCCATCCCACGGAAGTATTTTGCACAACATTGAGACTAAAGTTATTGTGGATTTTTTTGGTCTCTGCTTTTTAATGTGGCAGTTTGCTGATCCAGTTCCCCTCCTCCCCCTTGAAATCACTACAATAAATGACGAGCAAACACACAGCCAAGAATTCAGACAGTAAAATGTTTTTTAGGTACCTTGATTTTTTCCACAGCTCTCCTTGCTCTAGTAATGTAGTTGACCTGTAAAACAGAAGAAAAAGATTACTGACTCCTTGTAGGCTTTTCAGCATTATTGAAATATACAGTACACTTAAAACTTAAGAAAGCACTAATGCAACATTTAGTTTCTTGAACTCTGAATTTTTTTAGAGTTTTTCATTTAATTCCATTTTACTGTGTTATCATAGAAGGCATTTTTCATATACAAAAGAATCTCAAAGGGTAGTCTCATTTAGGAGTACCTCGTTGGGAATCTCACCATTTTGCCTCAGGCACGCTGGATTACAAATCAAAAGTAGAACCCAGTCTACCTGCTGCATTGTTAAAACAGAGCCTAACAGCCCCAGTCCACAACTCCTGTTGTAGCCCAGCAGAAGCTGAATTCTGGAGCTGCCGCAGGCAGGCTTGGGCTGGGTGGGGAGCCAGGGAAAGGAACACAATACTTCTCTTTGAAGGCTGACAACTGCTGGTGTGCAAAGTTCATAAGGAAGTAACTGCCTTGCTCTGACCCTTTCCCACCATTGAGCAGCTATGGGTTTTCCTCTTGCCTTCATCTTTTACATGAAAGTAGAATGAGTAAATCAGATAGCAACTGCTTGCTTCTATCATCTTTTGTCTTCTCAGTCTTTGAGCGCAAGTTCAATCAAACCTGACAAATCTATTTCCATCATCTTCCCTTTTCCTTTGACCACTCCTCCAAGGAAAGGCAGTTATTTCCTGGGGAACAGGGGCCAGACTTCTTGATTTCATACGTGCATACAAAACATATGCTACATGTTCTTTTTTAAGATCTATACAGTGCAAATTAGACATTTTATGCATCGTGAAAACCCTGTGCTAAGCCCACCATCAGGCACAGCCGGCACTTCTCACCAACCTGCGAACCCGTTCCTATTCATGAGGTTGTAACAGCCTCCTTCAACCATCACTAGCTTTTCCTTTCCAATTTCTCATGACTTCAATGCAGTAACTTCAAACATTGCTGCATAGGTCTTCTCAGTGTATTGTACTACAAATACTTGACCAGTTTCCACATCTCACCAGGCTGGCTATCCCACTCACACTTAAAGGCTGGATTATTCAGTGTTCTCTATGAACTTCAGCAGTAAAGAACTGACTTCCAAAAAAAAAAAAACCAGTGTTCACCAAAAGAAGGCAAGTAGAATTATACAGGATTACTGTGAGACATTACTGTCACAAGATACTCTGAAGCAAAAAACGTCCAAGAGAACCATGGTTAAAATAAGACGTTATTGCATGTGTGCTCAAATTGTGTCTTTTCCCTGAATTACTTTGTCACAGACAGTCAATTCCTCTGTGCACTTGAAAAATAAATGTTGCCATAAACATGGCAGTATTTTCAGCAAGTTCTTATTTAGGAATGAACAATGCACTTGTACTCAGTATTAATACAGGTAAACAGCCACAAAACTATTTCACCTACTGTTAGACCTGACAGGAATACAGATTTAGGGGACAGGATTGGCTCTAGCCAGGTGCTCTACGTGGGGTTTGGCCATATTTGTTTATTTTGCTGTGCTGCCAAGTGCTCCCTGGCAGAGCACACCAAGTGATGGCAGCTACTGGGGAAAGAGGAGGAAGCATATTGGCATCACAACGTCGTGTCAGAGCAGGAGCCCTCCACAGCATCAGGAATTTAAACACTTTAATGTGACTGTTTATTCTCGGCATGAGTAGGGTTTATTTTTCATCTACTTCACACTGCTAGAGATAAGGGAATGCTATTTCTATGCAAGTTCCCGATACGTTATTTTAAGCATAGCTGTCACCCGCAAGAAGAGAGCCTGTCTTGCAGCCTAACAGCTACTCTTTCTAGAGGGCATCGCCAGACCACTCTCAGACACGAAAACGTAATATTCCCTCCTGGTTCAATAGCACCAGTTGGCAGAATGTAGAGGTGCCAGACACCACGACGGTGTTTAACACTTTAGCTCTCTGGGAGCTGCACAGCACTGCTTGCTCCCATGGAGGCCAGCGCACCCCTGCGTAAGTGATGCCCAGCTTGCTCAGCTCTGGCACTGGAGAAGCTGGAGACCCTACAGCTCTCGGCATAAGAAGGCAGTGGGGAAACAGCTGAAGCCAGGAACCATGACACTCCAAACATCATATGCGTTTGAGCAGATTAATTTTTCTGCCCTTTGTCACAAACTCTTTGCTACAATCCTTTTCTTCGTCACATCCCTTCTCCCTAGTATCACTCAATGCACTTTCACAAGCTCTTCCTCCTTCCCCAATTCAAAATTCACATTATTAAAACAAACAAAAGCCACAACCAACAAAACCCAACCCTTGCCATTTGGTACCATGACCTAATGCACTCTGTTTAATCCACTGGGGTCTTTTCATCTCACTCTACCCACCCCTTGAGCACGGGCAAGAAACTGAATTAAGTACTGGCCAGCAGTTGTCTTCACTACACTGAGCATTGTTTAGGCCATATTCTCAGCTCTTAGTCATTAATTAAACGCCTGTATGGCAAAAAATAATATAATACATTCAGTAACAAAGGACGAGGATTGTATAAAGAATGGGAGAAGAAAATCTGAAAAGGAGTAACGGCCACACAGTAAAGGACCAACTCAAAGCCATCTCTCAGATCAGGGTAAATAACCACTGAAAGACATTCTTGGATGAATAAATTAGGAAGAGAGATGGATTTTAACTCAAGACATGACAGCAGTAAATATTGAATGTGAGCAGCCTCAAAAAATTGGGACTACAGCTGAATAAATGCACGTGTCAGAAATCAGACGTATTACACAAATTCTAATGGGATACTGAAAATGCAAGGACAAATTAAATGCTAAATGAGAGCTTCAGCTTGTAGGACAACAGGATTTGTGTGTGTGGCAGAGATACCATTTATTGTCTTGAGAACTAAAGTGTAAAAGCCACTTGGTTATTTGAGAGCTCTCTCCCACTCCGAGAAGCAACATTTTAGAACTGCATCTATCATCATAGAGAAACTATGAGTAATCACAATGACAGAGAGTCAAGGGATGGGATATCCCAAAGAAACATGTCCTGGAATGAAAATACAATTTTCTTCAACTACTCATATTGTAATGGCTGATCAGCATGTAGTAGGAAAATACACTTCTGGTTTGAATCCAAACCTTGAGTATAAAAACCAAAGCTCTGGTAAATATTTAAGAGAATTTTGAGTTCCAAACTGAAGACGGGGTTTTTTTTAACAAACAAAACCATCAAAAGATTGTGCAACTCTAAGAGCCCTTAAGGAAACAATTGGGAATTTTTCATAACATGGTATTTCCTTATACCACTGACCACAGGAATGCAAACAGTCCCACCAAACAGAGATTTCTTCATTGGAAACAACTGACAATCTAACCATGTTTCCATCTTTTCCACTCTCGGCGCTCAGCATACAAAATAGATGATATAATTGGATACAGAAGTGTCATACCAGGGCCACAAGATATCTTGACTAAAACTAAGCACCTGAGAGGCTTTACAAGAATATAGTTCCTGAGGGTTAGACAAAAAGAGAGGGAGAACTTATATTTAATTATTGAGCATCGTTGTCTAATCAAAATCTACATTTCCACTGCAGTTTCTACGTATTTGTTGGATTTTCCCAAGACAGTGTTAGCATCCCTGTCAACCAGAAACAGTCCCCCAGCCCAAGCCACAACCCAGTATATCAGTTACAAGAGTCAGTCCTGCAGCATTTCCTGACAGTAAGGCAACTGATGCTAGTGAGGAGGACTGGCATGGAAACATGGCTTGTTACTTAACTTGGAAGTGGAAGAAAAAGCAGTACTACTGGTAATACACTGCTCGTACCTTACACGGTATCTCCCATGTTAGTCTAGTGAGCTAAGCAGGTGACCAGCCGTTCAGTGAGGCGATTCTTCCCCTCTACTTTGCTCTCATGAGACCCCACCTGCAATCCTGAATCTAGCTCTGGGGCACCCAACAGGAGGATGACATGGAGCTGTTGGAGCAAGCCCAGAGGAGGCTGTAGATGCTCCAAGGGCTGGAACACCTCTGCTAGGAAGATAAGCTGAGAGAGTTGCGCTTGTTCAGCCTGGAGAAGAGAAGGCTCTGGAGAACAGCCTTTCAATATCTAAAAAGCGGCCTACAAGAAAGCTGGAGAGGGACCTTCTGTGAGGGCATGTAGTGACAGAACAAGGGAGAATGGTCTTAAACTGAGAGAGGGTAGACTCAGACTAGATATTAAGACGAAATTCTTCCCTGTGAGGGTGCTGAGGCGCTGGCACAGGGTGCCCAGAGAAGCTGTGGCTGCCCCATCCCTGGCAGTGTTCAAGGCCAGGTTGGACACAGGGGCTTGGAGCAACCTGCTCTAGTGGAAGGTGTCCCTGCCTGTGGCAGGGGGGCGGGACTGGAGCAGCCTTAAGGTCCCTTCTAACCCAAACCATTTTAAGATTCCATGATAGATTTCCTTGTCAGCTTCTCCATTTAGGATTAGTATATCAGCAATGCCAAATGACAACATGAATTCCTCCAAAGGTAGTTGGAAATGCTGCCATTTCAGTATGGGCAACGTCAGTCTCAGTACTCACAGTCTACCAGCCTTCAGACTGCATTAGGAGACCAAATATCAGAGATATCTCAGGGAAAAGCAAGACAGGCCTCACAAAGGGACTTAATTTTCTTGACAGCTAATTAACAAGTCACTATCACGGAGAAAGCAATTTACACCCTGTACAGAGCTTCAGGCTGTGAAGAGAGAAAAAACAGGTGAAATGAACATACGCAATGGTAAAACCAGAATTGTCAGGATTCAGGAAGGCAGAGGAATGCTAAAAGGTGCTAATCATCAGCCCCCTGACTAGTGTCTGTCATTGACAATTTGCAACTCAATTAAGCCAAGATTTTAATCAGGGCTACAACTGTACTTAATTCTCTTCACTGCAGCTGAAGGAAAGCAAGGGGAACAAGTCATAAAAACAGAACAAAACTGAAATTTGCTACTAAAGAGACCAAATTGTTTTCAGAAGGAAAAACCAAAACAAACAAATGCCATGAAAGACAAAGCTTTATGGAGTTAGTGTGCCAAATGAGTCAAGGATTTTGGATGGTAGAAAGGCAGACAAATGCCTTAACTTCAGATAGAGACATCAGAATACTTTGCTTATGTGCAAGAATATTTGCAATCTTACAAGATTTCAACTTTTGGAACTCCTCTTTAAGAAGAAACATAGAAAAATCTTCCATCCTCTTTGAAAAGGAGACTGGAATGACTCTGGTGCCCCACGAGCAAACACGGCTACATGGCTCTGACAACAAACTCATCCCTATGGTGCTACAAAGGGAGAGGCAACCATCATACACGAAACGTGCCTACACTGTACTTTAATATTCCAAGATGATAAATGATAAGATAATCAATGTAAGTCTCCAGAATATTTTCACATACAAAACCATTTACCAGGACTTATTGAACAGGAAGCTAAAATTTCCAAGAGCTTTATTTGAACCATTCTGTCTCCTGGTCTTGCCTTTCAGGGAGATGCACACTGAGCTCTTCAAGTACTGACCTTTTGCCACAGTGCACTCCTTGTCTTGGAGAACGCAAGTTTTCTAAAGTTACACACATATGAACCCTCCCCTCCTTTTTAGATGATGCTGAAGATCTAAATAGAAATTATATAAAGCAACAGCATGGTTTAATTACAAATAGTGCAGAAAAAAATGGTTCGGGGTTTTTTTTTCCCCAGTTATCTTAACTAAATAACCAAAACCCCACATCAGCTGATACGCCAAAGTCTGTGCTGAGATTTAGAAGACTACTCAAAACCTATTTTTTATTCTTATTACTGTCAGTACCCTAGAGAAAAACATGCACCAAAAAGCTTTTCAATTTCATCTTGTTGGTGAGGCTATAAAGAGCTACCCAAACTCCGCAGGCTGTAAGGCAAGGCAGTAGTTAGAGCACACCACATTTTTCTACAATTAGAACATAGCAGTATCAAGACATGCAAGAAATGATTTGCTGGTTTTCATTAAAATGCACAGTTCATATTTATTTTTGCCTACAGTCACTGCACCAAGATGCACGATCAGAATAGCAAGAAACCAGTGGGCAGAGTCTCTGTAGCATTCGTACCTGAGTTAACTGCACTACACTCAGTGGAAGTTTGGGGTTGGTAACGAAGCAGAGAGAGATTTTACAAATTAAAGCTATTGAAGAGTATCTGAAAAGCTTTAATTATGACTTCTGGCTGAAATACATATATATGCATATGAAGATGTTAATCCATATTTACAGTTTATAATAATACTTGCTATTCCATTTTACCTTTGTCATTTGATAAATCCCACTACTAAAGGCTCAATGCTTAGTAATGCAGTGATATAAAGACTAGAGCTGCTGTCTGGTATCTACTCTGGTTCTCAGCAAGACTGGAAATACAGTTTCAGGTGGGGTATTTTAAGTTCTGCAGTATTAAACTTTCACATAGTTACAACCCAAGCAGTGGGAAATGGCAGTTTCAGACACCAGCTGAATGGCTTTAAAGATCTGGATGCTTGGTACAGTTCTGCAACAGGCATCCTAGCTGGCCTCAGGAAAATAACTTCAGCACTACATACTCCCCTCGCCCCCCTAAAATGAAGTGAGGTCCCTACTGAGATGGGCATTAGCCAAGATGTATTCAAATAACGGTTTTGGTTGGAAAGGACCTTGAGATCAGCTAGTTCCAACCCCCTGCAGAGACGCCTCACATATACTGCCTGTGTCTCAATGACAGGTACTTCAAGTCAGACAAAATACAAGTGCTAACTGTGGCTTCGAAAAGCCTGTCAAGGGGAGATGGTCGGTGCTCCTTTAGCCTTCATTATGGAAAATGATAAAGCATATACTAAAGCTACATACAATACATTTAAGCAAATAATTTTCAACCTACGTCCCAAGCTTGGGTAATTGTGAAGGGAAAAAACCCCCACCTAGCATTTTCCAGCTGCTACTTAATGCCCTTGAACATACCGAATCATAGAGTTGTTTAGGAAGTGACCTTAAAGAACACCTAGTTCCAGCTTGCATCCTAAGCTTTTTTCCCCCTCTACCTTTTTTTGCTACACTCTATATATATTCTGTTATTCACTCTTCAGATTTTCAATCCCTACTGGAAGAAAAAAAAAATCAATCTCTTAAATTCCTTTTTAAAAATAAAAGGAAATGTGAAAGCCTGGCATGAGTCCTTTCTCACCTTTTGTTGCCACAGGTTTCCTGCCTCCTTCTTGTCCCTGAGACAAGATCTCTCTCATTTTCTACCAGTCTGTCAGTGTGGACTCATTAGCTTTTGCTACAATCTCATTACTGTCCTCAGATTTCACTTACTGATGTGTCATACTCACCCCACGTTTTAAAAGTTGCTCTCAGCTTTTCACCAGAGACCATCCACTCCAACCACTTACATCTAGTGGTTTGCAGGATCCCACTCTCAGCAATATATAGTTGTTCAAAAATGCCAGGACTGCTAAAGATTGTAAGCAATCCCACCCTCCCCCTGTTGCAGTTGCTTCCTTCCATGCTTCAATCCTACTTCTGCATTCAGTTTTCAGCATCATCCCCTGCACTTACAGGACTTCATCTCTGGCCTGCAACTCCTCTTCCATTGCCATGTGTGCTCTGGGTAGGAGAGCTGCCCATAAGCATTGCTTTGGGTAACCTCCTATAAATCACAAATATGCTAGTTTACCACTGGGAAAGGGCCCTGCACCTTGCCAGCCTTTGTTATTCTGCCACCCATGAAAAAACATTTTTACCTCAAAGGTATAATTGGAAGCAACTTCTGCTGCTGTACACAGCCCATCTACCTCCTCCTCTGCCCAATCCATCCCCTGCAGCATCAAAGCTTCAAGAAAGGAATGGGCATTTCAGGAGCAAGACCTCTGCTCCCTTGGGCTCCTTCTCTCACACAAGGAAACAAAACCAACCTCCCGAATCACTCAGGTATGTGCCTTTGATACACCATTCTCATGTGGAAATAAACACACGTTTGCATGTAAAAATTAAACATTTGCAGTTACAGCAAATATAGTGGTCTGCCTAAGGGTAAAAAGCAAGGCAAGTTTCATACAGAATCTTCCCATACTTTTTCATCTAAAGTAACAATAAGATCTAAGGTATTCTCACACTACATTTCATCTCACAGCATGGTTTGGGGTTTGTTTGTATTTATTTTGCAAACTATCTTTGCCATTTCACTCCAATCCATGTCCATTCAGGATGTTTTCACTAAGAAGTGATGCTTTAATGATGCTTCGACCACCTGAGCAGCCATCTAACCCATCTACAGCACCTCTGCACCTGCACTAGCACACAGTTTCCTCTCTCAGCTATGAAGCTGAAGCATTACTCCCCATTCTACTTCAGCAACGTGACTTCTGAGCATTTCCAGCAAGGTCACCAGCATTCTGCATCTTTCTCAGACAGTCCAAACTTGCCTCATACCATGCCCGAAAACAGGAATAGAAATAAAAATGAAGCCCTGCAGTTGATGTTTTGAGGGATGGAAAAGGATTTTCCCCACACTCCCAGCAGTGATTGTCACAATCAGCAGAGTTGCACCAAAGCACGGCACAACCTCCTATGAGGAATCCTGGTGCCTGACAACAGATGATCAGAAGACATCTCACAACATAAACTTGACATGTATGATATTATTTTCTTCCAGCATTAATTTATGGATAAAGCCTTAGCTGGATTCAGAACACTACTATTGCTGCAAAACTAATAATGATCAGTACATACAGATCTATAAATACATAAATCTTTAAGTGTTTTTTTCTCAGCTACAAAGTACCCAAACTCTTATTTATTGAAACAAGCTGTATTTGGAAGGAAAGATTATGAGTTGTTTACAAACTGGAAGAAAACCAGATTTTTATCAGTCCTCTTTCTGCTTCATTCTGATATTCTAAACAGAAACATTGCCTCTTTATATTCCTTAATTGAATCCCTCTCCTGAAATGCTCAATCCAGCCCCAAACTTAAGAAAGAATAGAAACCAACTACACTACTTTTTTCTTTTTGAACTTTATCTTACTTGTTCACTTTTGACTTTTCTACAAAGCTTAATTCATCCACCCTCCACCCTAACCCCTGGGAGCATCTTGTACTTTCCAGCCATCTGGAGTGTATTTACTTTACTAAGAAGAAAGTTAAATTTGTTCATGAACAAAGCAAATCCCCTCCTATCTTCCTGTCCTGTCTGTACAGTTATTTTCTAAGTTCTCATTTGCTCAAAAAAATTACTGTGCCCTCTGGGGAGCTCACACTATCTTCCAGTGGGTTCTGCTGAGGCCATACAACTCCATTTACCAGAGAGAGGGAGAGAAATCAGTGGTTTTCCCCCTCAGTTTTCACCTTCTCTTCACAAAAGCCCTTATGAACAGCACAAACATTAATGAATGATGAATTAGGACAGCAGCGATTATACCAAAGTGTTTATTTAGACAGTAAAAGCAACAGTTTTGCTGCATCTCTGTTCCTCCTTTTTTCATCAAAACATCCCTGCTGCCACCCCCCTCTCCCAACACTGGACACAAATGTGCTGAGGAAGACTTGCAAACTGCAGAAGACAGGCAACTACCTCAAACTGGTTTTTACTTTCAACCATATGTTCTTAAAACACCCACCCACTTTCATCTGGCTTTATCTGAGCTGCTGTATAATGCTTCCCTTTTAGTCCATTTTATAAGCCTATTTTTCAAGACACACTATCTCTTTTGATCAAAGGTAGTCAGCTCCAGCTTATCATTAAAAGCTATTTTGCAGCTTGACATGCACCAGAATGCTGCATCGACTTCAAATGAAAGCCAGATTGGCATCTTTGTTACACAGAAATTAATGAAAGCAGTGAGCAGTGCATGACATGCAGCTAACTTCAATGAGGAACTGAAGAATCCTGATGCTTTGTGACATTTGTCCCAAACATCTGATTAATTCCCAAAATTCATTTCAGTTTTAATGAGCTAATGTAATATCTGTGATAAGGGAAAATGACAGTGTGGAACTATACTGTAACATGAATTAGAAAACATGTACTAGAGGAAAAAATACCTTTCTAGAAGGATGATTGCTGAAAGAGCGCTACTGCTGTTGTTTAGTTTCCAGTTGAACCTCTGAATTCAATTCAAAGTGACCCTTCAGAGGCATAATGACTTTTAATGATCACATCAAGTACCTTCTTGTCTCCTCAGCAGCTCTTCTGGAATACCAAGGAGTAGAAGCTCAATTACAGATGTGTGGGAGGCTGCATGCCACCACCGCCACAATAAATTCATTAGAGCAGGAAATACACTGTGTAGAAATAACAATGAATTCAAAACTTAATTGAAGATGCCTATGTGAAAAATAACTGCAGAAATAACTCACCCAAATACTACCACGTATAAAAGAATGCAAACCAGGCAGTTAAAATCTTGCATAAAGCTCTGTGGCCACACAATGCTGGAGCAGCACAATCAGCAGTCGGGACAGAAACACTTCCCTTGCCAACACTTACCTCTTCCACGTCTAGGAAATGAGGCCTTAGTGCCATCATTTCCTTGCATTTCTAGTTGCCAGTTTCGAGGCTGATTCAACATTATTCCTTCCCAGTTTTGTCCTCCTCATCTCCAAACCCTACAAAGGGCCATCAGGATGAATAACCACTGTTTGTCATTAAAATTAGCTGAAGCATAGTGAAGATGCAACACATCTCTGCTTCAGGAAAGTATTGCCTAATTGTTTATCAGAAACAAAGCCCCAGGAGATCTGCTACCAGTTGAGCATTACCTCCACTAACAAGGACTTTTCCCACCTTTTATGTGATTTCAAGCTGTTCATATTTTCCTGAGAATTTGTAATTTTGGTTTCTCTTGGAAGGGAAGACATGGACAATAATCCATTAGGCAGCTGAACTTCCTTTTCCTGAGACAAGCTGAATGTTTCATGCAAGCTGCTAAAAATAAGTTTTACTTCCATCAATGACAACTCCTTGAAGTTTAATCAAAGGAATAGCCATCCGTAATGGGCGCTGTCCTCTAAGGCATCCAAGTTGGAAAATGGAAAAAAAAGTAAGAGAGGATTCACTGCAGAGAACAGAAGAATCTGCAAAGAATTGAAGACCAATATATTTGCACTTACTGTGCATCAGTTTGATTTTACATGTTTCTAACACAGAACATGAAGTGACTTGATTCTCAGACTGCAGCAATGGTATGAAATTAGTTTCTAAGGAAACAGGGCAGAACCTGAAGGAACAAAATTCCTGGGTTTGTGCTGCTTCTGTAGCTAACACAGCATCAGCTGCAGAAAGGTACATGAAGCAAAATCCCTCCAAATCGATAAAGGAATTGAGCATCCTGAACTAGCAACTGCACTGGCAAGGCACAGCCATCTACTGGAGGGGGAAGACCACAGCCACCGAGGTGTAAGCAGGATGCACACTCGCCCAGCACCAGTACCAGTCTACTCCTCTCATCAACAGTGCAAGAACAGGCACTAAAAATAACCTTGAATACAGCTGGCACTTGATACTGGCTGCTCCTTCATGCGTGCCACAGTTCCCCTGTGACTTTCTAAAAACTCAGGCTGCCCGCATCTTGTGGTTCCTCTTACAGAGGGAAAACAAGTTTTTAACTAGTGAGGCAGCAAACCTTTCCTCCCAAGAACCCAGAGGGGGCCAGGTAAAAGGCGCTAACTTTCAAGAAGGGTTTCCACACCATGAACCCAAGCAGGTTTCCCTGCCGTGATGAGTACTCAGTTTCAGAGAGGATCCCCCCGAAAGCCTCCCCACCACTGGGTCTGACAGCACAGGGCTCCTTCAGATGCTCTCCCAGGCCACTGCTGCAGTCCACGTGCAGTGATCACACTCGATACAGCAGACCCAAAGGACAGCTGTGGCAGGGAACTCCACGTGATGAGGTCCTCCAGGCCAAAATAACCAGAATTCTTTGGAGAAATTTCAGGGGTATGTGGTGCACTTCTGAAAGCTAAAACTGAAACATTCCTTCTACCAAGCAGCCACATAATCTACTGCTTAGCAATAGAGGTTGCATGTGTATATATGTCTGCGAGAGGCAAAACAAGTTTTGTTATCCATCCTTCTCATGACACAGCAAGGCAGTTCCACACAGGGTTTTCAAGAAAAGGAAAGTTATCTTAAATTTAGATTTCAAAATAAACCTAGGTCACCTTTACATTCAACAAAACTGAACCCTGAATGGAAAACAAATTATTTCTAAAGCAGTTTCAGAACGAACACTCCTCAGTTTGGACACATGCTGCATTGGTTTGGGCAGGGAGAATTCTTTTTGCACAGCTATCTACTTTTTAAAAGGAACCTCCAAAACATCAGTGTTAGAACCTACTTCCAGAAGTGTTTGCCTGAAGGCCAGAGACAACAGCCCAGGCCTGAAACCGCAACAACATTACCACAGGATACAATTTCACTATGTTATTCCACTGCAGAATGCATGTCAATACTCATCTCTAGCTATAAATCAGTGGAACCTATTTTAGGCATAAAAGCTTCAAAACAAATTCTTCTGACCAACCTCCCAAATTAATTATGCAAATGCTTCATGAAAGTGCACAGATCATTATTGCTTCAAATTTTTAAACCCCTTCACAGAAAGGAAAAGAAAGCAATGCCTAATTATACACATTGAATAAGGCAGATAATGGCCTGTCACATGCATCACTCTGAATGCAGATCAGAGTGATGGTTTTAGCTGTAAACACAATGTGGAAACGTCAAATAACTTTGATCTCATGTTTGGCAAGAACATGCTTCTTTAAGATACTATTCTGTATTGAATGGGATGTATATATTTAGCACTCTCTTCTGTTGAGTTTCAAAGCCTTTCCTTACAGAACGTATCCTACACGATATTCCAATAGAGACGAATAATTGTATTTCCCCAAACAGAAGAATGCTGCCGCTTATTGCCTTGCTAAAAACACTAGAAGCAACAATACTTCTACTGCAACATTGTTGTTCAAGCAAAGCATGATTGGTTTTGTATTAATAAAAAAAATAGAACAGGATAGAATCATAGACTAGTTTGGGTTGGAAGGGACCTTCAAAGGTGATCTAGTCCAATCCCCTGCAATGAGCAGGGACATCTTCAACTAGATCAGGTTGCCCAGAACCACATCCAGCCTGGCCCCAAATGTCTCCAGGGATGGTGCAACCACCACCTCTCTGGGCAACCTGTGCTGGTGTTCCACCACCATCACTGTAAAGAATTATCTCCTCATGTCCAACCTGCATCTCCCCTCTTTAAAACCATCACCCCAAGTCCTACCGCAACAGGCCCTGCTAAAGAGTCTCTCCTCATTTTTCTTATAGGCCCTTTTAAGTACTGAAAGGCCACAATAAACAACAAGGTCTCTCCGGATTCTTTCTTCAGGCTGAACAACCCTTATATCCATAAAGGAAGGCTGCACTTAAAACTTCCTGTGCAGGGGGGCACTCAGCGCTTTGGAGCGAGGAAGAAAGCTCACCCACAGCCAGTAACTAACGTCCTAACACCTCCATGCACATTTAGGAGGTAAGAATGTCTTCATTTCAGCTACAGCTTTCTTACACAAGCAAGCCATGAAGAAATTGAAACATATATGAAAGGAAGGGCTAAAATTGCACAGGTAGAAGTAGATGAGAATGCCCAGGTTAGACATGCCAGGGAGGCAGCAAGAACCACTGCCCTGCTCTTTGTGCCTGGCACTAGAAAAATCCCTTGTAACACTGTCCGTGCTATCAAACCAAATTTCAGCACATATTAAAGGCATTGTTACTAAGGGGAGATTAGGCTTTTAATGAGACATTTCCACAACTCAAGAAACTCAGGCTATCAGTTGGAAAAGAACAAATGACAGATTTCAGTGGCTACATGATGACATCAGCCATTTCAAGCATAACTGCAACAAGAATGTCTATGTGCTGCACAGCACAGCAGGCTTCACGTCCACCCCAGGCTTTGCTTTCTATGACCTTCTGCCACTTACAGGTAAAACACAATGTACTAAATTTCACATTGAGATTAAGCTAGTTTTAAAGTATGAAGAAATTCTATAAAAATAACAATGCAGGAAAATAAATGCACAATTTCTGAAGTGATGCATAACTGGTACAGACTTAGGGTCAGTCTAATGAAAATACTGCTGCAGTTCTGCCTGGTTGGATCACCACATTGAGACAAAAGACAGATCCTGTAAGATATTGCTGCAATAGCTACTACAGTAAAGTTTACTGGTGCAATCCCTGTTTGTCATTCACCATACGGATTCCAGTTTTCCAAAGGGGAAAAGAAAAAAAACCCACTACCCATCCGATTAAGACTATACGTAAGTATTACAGTCAGTTTACAGAAGATATAAACAGGAATAATAGCCAAAATCACTTACATTCAGAAGACAAATCCCTACTTTGATGAAGGCCTGGACTGCGCAAAGCTTCAGAAGATTGCTCAATTAGTTTAGCTTATTTTGTCACCAAAAGCAAGTTCTAATGCTCCGAATCTGGAAGAGACTTCATTTCAGAATACACAGCTCAAGCTTTCTTGAAAATAGAAGTTGCCAGGGGGTCAGGCCATGACTAGTTAATCTTTCTTTCCCCTTCTGAAATCAAAGGTTTTTTCTTTTCTTCTCAGTTGAGACAGAACATTATTTGCTACTTAGCCAAACTGACTCACTTCCACAGGCTCCTCCAGCATACTTCTAGCAAAGCCCTTCTGGGAGTGGATTGTTTTTCCTCCTTCAAAAACATCAGTTGAGATGATACTCAAGTGTACAGTTAGAGCAGTACAAATGTAAATTATTGCTGTGCAAAAAGGATGCTGTTTAGTTTTATATGTTCTTCCCTTAAAAAAAGAAGGATGAGACCTCGTTTGGTTTCAATTCCCCCCTCCCAGCTCTTGCTGAGTTAATTCAAACCAAGCCATCCCCCTCCTCATCTCTAAGCAGCTGTCTTTCTAACAAGATCCTCAACTTTGGCATTTATTGTACACACTTGGATCCCTTCAACAAAAATTACTTAAAAAAGGGGAAGAAAACATGCTCTGATCAGTGGGCTACATGAAGTGGGGATGCAAGACTGCACAAGATACAAGCAAAGGCCTGCAGAATTTATCCAGGTCTAAAATAAAACAGCACTACAGGAGCGTAAGATTTCCTGAGTATGTGCACCTCAGTCAATTTACACAAGCCCCTACTGATCTTTGCTTCCACTGCTGAAAGTGCTAAACAAAATAGTGACTTTTACATGCTGCTTCTACAACACAGCCACGTTGAGAACTTGTACATCAAAGTAGGAGAGCAAAACTAGGATAGAAGTAACTGACATCTCCTCTCACTGTCTTACCAGCTATCTGCTCCTTCCTCATCTGCTGGTCCATCCAACAACCTCTTGTTGCTTGATCCATTTCTGTTCGGCAAAATGCCCAAGTTTAGGTCTTTATATGAAAACAACCATAACCGCTTGACAAACACCTCAGGAATTGCAAGTTTTAGTATCATAACATCTCATGAACTTTCTCCTGACTTTGCTGGTGAGCCTATAGGTTGACGCAAAGTGCAGTCATGTACTCAAGTTTCCTGTTTGAGTATTCCCCCTCCTCCTTTTTTAAGCAAGAGTATTCTCATCCTTAGAAACAGGAAGTCATTAAGTTCCAAATGTTTATACTAAATGAAAACATACATATTGCCATGACTCCTATTCAGTAACTATTGGGTGGTCTCAACCTGAATCCACTTTCTGACCAGCAAGTGCTTCCCTTGGAGGAATTACCCAAGCACAGCCTCAGACACCAAGGATTGGAAAGGCATAAATAGTCAGCCAGTATAATTACAGGTCAGGAATTTTACATTTTTTTAAAGACTTTAACATACCCACAAAAACCTCCCCAACATCTGGTTTCAGTAAGTATTTAAATAAATGTTTTCCCCAAATTGTATCAGAAATTGGCTAGTGCTGTACGTTCCTTGGGATGAGGTCAGCAACACACACTAGTGCAGCACCTTCAGTGCAGTCATTCACATGATTATTTGTGCCAGAGTGTGGCAGGGGGGTTGGAACTTGATGATCTTAAGGCCCTTTCCAACCCTAACTATTCTATGATGATTCTGTGAGGAGGGAAATTCACAGCCCATTGGCATCCTCCACTGATAAACTTCAGCACACTGTCTGCAACTGCCTGTGATCTGCACCTCCAACATACCAGCTTCTAGTCATACTGTTCTTATTCATGAACTCCTAAACCATCTCAAGTTTCCTCTTAAATTTGATAAGCACTAAAAAAAACACCCACGACTTCTATTTAGTAGTTTGATAATAATACATAATACACAGACTTCCCATACATAGAACACCTAACTCCCCCCAGACTAACAGAATAAAATTGTCACGTATGATTTGAGTTTAATGTCATCCTAATCCCAATTTACCATGATTTGCCTTTTGTAGATATAAATCAGACTCCAGGAGAAATCGAAGTCCAGTCCATCAGCACAAAGTTTCAACAGCTCTTGCACCACGTGCCTTTAGTACAGGAAAATGCAGTTCCTCCCAACCTCGAGATTTTAATTATTAAATAATGTTTGGAAGAAGTGAAGAACTCTCTTCTGAGAAGAGGGCTGCAAAGCAGCTCCTCAGTAATCATGAGCACTTTCAGGAAACTGGAGTGCTCCTCCAGCACGCCCACTTGCTTCCCGTGAATAAGCAGTGTTTAGAATTATCTGGAGAGGTCTTCCAAAGTGCTGAGAACACCATTTCTGTGCATTTTGATGCTCTATGAATCACCAAGACCAAAACATGAAGCCAAGAAACAGGAAAACATGCACATGTACAAACAACAAAGAAGAGCTGCTAAGACTAATGTTAGACCTACAAAAAAAGTATATCCTGAAGCTATCAAGAAGAGACCAACAGGAACTTCCCCATTATGCCACTTCCACATGAGACTCTTCACTTTTGTTTGGATCCACAGATCAATATGAATGTCAGGAATTAATAAAGCTAGCAGTACAGATCAGCTCTCTAGAGATCAGCCACATCTGTTCAGCAATGCCAAGCTGCCAGCTGGATAGAGTCCCAGAAGCCTTTCAATGGTCATCATGCACAGCGAAAGATTGTACTCAGCTAAGAACCTTTTAGCCTAGCAACTAAAAAGGTAACAGGTATTCCGTTAATTACATTAAGTAATTAAGTCATGTTTAGCTCTGTCAATTAGGATGCCTAATTTTAAAAGGTCTAATAGCCGCAGTATTTTAATTCCTGTCTTCTTCTGGTGCTGCAACAGCACACAATTCTAAAACACTGCCATTCTCGTGGCCGAGTCAAAAACCCAAAGTTATGTTGTTACCAGCTAAGCTAATCAGTTGAGACAGAAAGAGTCAAAGCATTACCTGTTAGAAGCAACTTTAATGTATGAATAATCAATTTAAAAATCCAGAACAAAAAGAGACTCTGGATCTCAGATGAGACCATTAACCACACAAGGATGTCTTATCTGGATACAAATTGCCTTGTGCATGTTTATTTGGAGCCTGTTAAGGGAAGAAATAAACACTACAGTAGGTAACATTTGCCTCCCTCCCCAGTATGTCCCCCGCTGACACACAAGGTCTTGCAGGGCATAAAAGCTCCCCTTGAGGTTTTGACACAACGAGCTATTTCTGAAATGACTGTCTGCTGGCCTACATGAAAACTGCTCCTTCCAGATAGCTTCAAATCTGAAGTACAGTACCTTACCTCTCGGTTAAACTGTTTCAACTACAGCTACAGGTGGCCCACAGCGCAACAGTCTCTTTATTACAGGAAATCATGCCTCTGATGTTTGCAAAGTATTTCCAATTCTTACCATTCAGCTGGTCCCCGAGTGGAAGGCAAAGGGTGAATCCAGGCTGGACCTCTTCACCAGCCCCGCAGACAACTTGTTTTCTAAGCTGAGAAGTCATTTTCAAGAGCATAATCAAGACCAACCTGCTGAAATTAGTCTGGATAATTCATGCAAACAACTGCTGTGCAGAGTATTTTATTAAAAGCAAATCACTGCTCCCAGATTTTACTCACAGTGAGCAGCACCACAGGTTTGCTCCCAGTCCTAAAAGGCACCATGTCTGTGACAGTTTGTTACAGCAGAGTATTGCTCTTTCTGAGCCCATGCAATGCATCAGGAGTGTTACCAGCATCGCAGGGCCACTACAGGACATGGGACACCGCTCATGAGTACACCTGGAATTATCAGCCCCCATTTCATAGAATCATAGAATAGTTAGGGTTGGACAGGGCCTTAAGATCATCTAGTTCCTGCCATGAGCAGGGACACCTTGCACTAAACCATGTCACACAAGGCTCTGTCCAACCTGGCCTTGAACACCGCCAGGGTTGGAGCATTCACAAATTCCTCGGGCAACCCATTCCAGTGCCTCACCACCCTCATGTAAAGAACTTCTTCCTTATATCTAATCTAAAGTTCCCCTGTTTCAGTTTAAACCCATTACCCCTTGTCCTACCACTACAGTCCCTGATGAAGAGTCCCTGCCCAACATCCTTATAGGACCCCTTCAGATGCTGGACGGCTGCTATGGGGTCTCCACAGTCTTCTCTTCTCCAGGCTG
>NW_009941360.1:66711-98742 GCF_000696875.1 Nestor notabilis | reverse complement strand
TAACTAGTCTATGATTCTATGATTCTATATCTGATGGAAGCTGATCTCAACAAAACCAAGGCACTCTACAACCACCTGAAAGGAGGTTGTAGTGAGGTGGATGTCAGTGTCTTCTCCCAAGTAACAAGCAAGATAAGAGGAGATGACCTCAAGTTGTGCCAGGGGAGGTTTAGATTGGATATTAGATAAAATTTCTTCCCCAGAAGGGTTGTGCAGCACTGGAACAGGTTGCCCAGGAAAGTGGTGGAGTCACCATCCCTGGAGATATTAAATAGACATGTAGATGTGGTGCTTAGAGACCTTTTTTAGTCGTGGAATTGGCAATGCTAGTTTAACGGTTGATCTTAAAAGTCTTTTCCAACCTAAATGATTCTATAAACACCAGGGAAATCTAATCCCTCAACACAGGAAAGGCTGTAAAAACAGTTATGTTACATGGACAACACCAAGATACACCCCACAGAATAACCTTTGCTCCTCTCTTTCCCCCACACTCTCCCCCTCTCCAATATGGGCTAATGGCCTACAGCAGGAACTATAGACTCAGGTTAAGCCTTCTGTCAGTTGAATTAACTCTTCAGGGTTAGATCACCACCTTGAAGAAAAGGATGCTAATGACTACAAACATCATTCCAGGGGGATATAAAATCCATATAAAACTAGTTAAATCCACAGTGATTACAGAAGTTTGGCAATGGACACAGCTTCTCACCTGCTTTGTGACATGAAGCATATCTTGCACCAGGAGCTGCTAATGTTGTTATTTCAGCCATTTTTGTTTTTCGCTATCCATGTAAATTTTTTGTAATGACATATTGAGAATAAAAATATATTGCAATGAGCTCATTACTACAAAGAGCAGTCAACATGTAACAGCCAATTACTTGAATAACTGCAAGTAAGAGGCAGTGAGGCCTGACTAACTTCAAAGAGAGAAGGATAGCTTACTGGGCTGTTACTATATTGCCTTGGGTATTTTAAGATAAACCTAGTCTAGACTAAAATATAATTCTGAAGAAAGCTTCCAGCACTAACGAAGCAGAAGTGTTATGCAAGACTTGTGGACTGTATCCCAGCTGTTGTAGCATTTCTCATAGTAAGTCCCAAGCTCGTGGAGAAATACCAAATTTGAGAATCTGAAGTTTTATAACAACCTTCCCCCCTGCAACAACCCCATCCCAAACAGGTAGCCCTTATGGTTAAAAAGGAACTGAAACTAGCTTGAACTATACACAATATAACAAAAAAAGTGAAGAAAATGTAGAAAGCCAAATATGTAAACCATTCTCTTTACTTCAAAACAATATCAATGAAGCTAATTAAGTGTTCTACAAGTGCCAGGAATACACTTCTAAAGTACTTTGACAGATCAGGGCCCAGTAATCAAGGGAATTTTTAATTCCACATGCTAAGGTCTATGGATTTATGCTTTTGGAGTAAGATACGTTGGTGTACACAGACATGCACTTGTACAGACACTCACAATGACACACCACTGACACAGGGAAGATGACATTAGGCCAAGAGGAACGGGCTGAATAGTACAATTCTCCTTTAAAGTACATACTTTATTAAGCTGAATTTCACCTCATGGTTCACCACATCAGTACTATGCTTATAAATATTCATAAATGACAGAACATTAGTTAGAAAGAAAACAGTCTAAGTGCAACAAAGCAACTATCACAGTGTCATGAAATCCAACCAGAATTATGCGTTGTTGGAAAGTGGTGGATACATACATTTATCAAAAATGAAAATCAATATAAAAGTTACTGTTATCTCTTCATGGTATTAGTCTTAGGTTTAAGAGACCCAGTCATATATCAGTATTATATAAGATATAATAAAACATGGAACAAAAATTATTTCTGCTCAGAAGACTAAATATAAGACAAATTCTTTCTATATATTCATAGGACAGAGAAACGGGAAAAACTAGAAAACAATGACATGATGCTGACTAGCACAGTAATCTACATATCCCAGGAACACAGAAAAAGAAATGCAAAGATACGAAGGAAGCTGAAAATGGAAGGTATTTTAGAGAATGACTATGAAACGATGCAGAAAAAAATCTAGAATAGCCTCTGCTTTTAGTGTTCTTGCAGATATGGCCTCCCAGAGAAATTACCTTTCAGAGAAAAAGCATACTGCACTGGTGATGATGATCCAACCCACCTGCTGAAGGAATTCTTCAAACAGTTCTCCCTAAGGCTTGGTCATTGTTCCTTCTACGCTACTTGGGAAAGAAGTTTCCATTGCAGTGTGAGAGACAGTGCCTCCCACTCCCTGGGGCTGAGCATGCTGCCTCTGCTGGACTGGGATAAAGGCCAGATTTGATTCCTCAAATAGCAAGGTGCTTTCCTGCCAACATAGCTTCTTTTTCTTTCTTTCTTTTTTTTTTTTCTTTTTTAACAAATATTTTCCATTTGCTTTAGTCTTACAAACATATCACTTAAATGATAATTACAAAAAAAGGAAAACAAGGTTTTTTAAAAATAAGAAAGGAGTATTTCACGTAAGCATAACAAGTTCTGAGGGAGTTTAGCAAGACATGTAGCACACATATGCTTCCTGAACAGTTTTTGCAGAAGAAATGCATTCATGTTTCACTAAAACATGTTCCGCTTATTAGTTTAAACATAATCAGTATTTAAGAGGGTAAGGACCAATGTTCATCCGAAAACCTTGAACCACACCATGTGATTCACACAGAAAGCCATTATTATTCAAATAAAAATATAGAAAAAATAGATGATTCGTTAAAATATTTAAGTTTTTTATACAGAGTTGGTGGTTTTCTTTCTTTTTTATATCATATGATTGATATTCCACCAGTCTACATGTGATTTAAGAAAAAAAGAAAGGAAGAAAACGAAAATGTCCTGAAAATAGAAATCAAACTCTCTTGTTTTTTTTTTATCAAAGTATATAAAAGAATTGTTAAATCAATACACTGTGCTCAGAAAAAAGCAAATGGAGGAAAGTGTAAGAAAAGTTTAGAACATTTTCAAATAGAGAACTATAGTATCAGTTATGTCTGGACACTGCTGAATAACTGCTACTTTTACAAAAGATGTTCAAATTTCCTGTGTCAACATCCAACATAGAAAGGGTAAACAGAACAAACCAAAACAAATCCAGTAGAGAGATTTAGCCAACCATGTAAGAGGCTAAACTGAGATCCAAACAACACTGATTCTAGCAAAAGAGAAAATATGTTTCCTTAAAAGTCTGGACTTCAGGACCAAATCTGTTTGGATGACTGAGTTAAAAAAAAAATATACTAAGGGAACTCTGAAGTGTGCACATGTTCCTTTGAAATGCTACCATTAGCAGCAAAGGATAATAGACATAAAAGTCTCTTGAAAGATTAGTATAACTTAAATACATACACTGTGGATATACATTGAACTATAAAGGGAGGAAGTGGCTACACATGCAGATGCAATACAAATAGCTACTCCAAAATCTATTTAATCTCATTTAGTTTAAACCATACATGTCTAATGTGTTATGCCAGCAAGAGGTAAAATAAACATTCTTAAAAGTTCATAATGCTTCTATCACACATATACTTTCAGAAATATCAACACTTACCTTCACAATTCCATCTAAGAAAATAATAAAACAGACTTCTTAAATTAACAGCCAAAAGATACCAGTCTAGAGAACTATCTGTCTCAGGACATACAGACACAGACAAAGCCAGTAGCATAGAGAGGCCCCAGTCACACAAAAGCTGATATTGTTCTCCTACTGAGTAAAAAATCTCACTTGTAAATCGAACGACATCTGCATTCAGAATTACCCACAGAGAGTGTCCCTGAAGAGGTGACCAAACTACTTGACTCAATAGGAGAATGATTTCTCTTGTCTCCTTTAGTGTAGGGAGCTGCATAAAATAGCAGCTTCTGGTTTACTTTCTAGCAAACCTTGCTTCCTTTGATGCATTGACAGAGATAAAACATAACCTGTGGAGATCTTCCCTCTTGAAGCCCAGTATACTTTTCAAAATAAGCAATAATTAAAGTAAACCTTTTGTCATGACACAGAAAATAGCTAAACACAAATGACTCCAAAATTAGTAACCTCTTCACATTTATTTCCAACTTCTTTATCAGTATTGCTGACACAAGACAACAATGCCTCCCAGGATCTCTTTCATGAATGTCAATAAAAAAAATTCTAATTCAAGCATTTGATAAGGCTTCTAAAAATCTGTCAGTGGTAATAAAAGCTGCTTAATTACAGAAATTTAACTCTCTTTTCCCAGAAAGTTATTTATATCCTTTACTTAATTACCTTCTTTATAATCTAAACAGGATATCGGAATGGAACCACCTATAAAGATTTACATAGGCATAAACTGAGACAGTTCTATGTCACAGACAGGATTGTCCTACAGCATTTGCCAAAATTTTGATCATGATATTTCATGATCATGATATTTCTAACAGAAGTGAGAAAAAAAAAAAATAAAATTTGTCCAACCCAAAGTTACACTTTTACTCTGTAAGAAACATCAATTATTAAACAATTATTTTTTTATTTTTACTTTTTTTTAGGTAGTGAATATTTCTAAATGGTTGTTTCTAGAAGGCCCTTTTCTTTACACTCCCCAGTAAATAAAATGATGTTTTTAGTAATGAATTGTGCGACTTTTGTACAGGAAAAAAATACTCAAAGAATACAGGGATTCTGTAAAATCATTTAACAAAAATGAAATTAAAAAAAATCACAAAATTAAACTATTCAATAAGCCCACATCAGGATACTCTGGTGTATTGCAGGATTTGGCCTGGAGTGAATATAAATTACTTGTAAGTAGGTGGCACCTTTTTCCGCCTTGTTTTGAAAAGTTTTGGCACCCAAGTACAGTGGAAGAGAGCCATGATACAGCTATCTAAACAAACATACATAAATGAATCAATTAAAAACAATCTATAGGATGACAGAAACACTGCCTTCTATGGCCTTCAGAGGCACCTCTGTTCTCATAACTCTGGTTAATGAATTACTGAGAAAGAAGACTTCCATTTTGTGACCTATATTACCTTAAAAAACATGTGGGTAATCTGCACTCTTAACACAAAAGTAGACCTTTCTTTCTTACTTTCTTTTTTTTTTTTTTTTTTTTCTTTCTGAAAAAAGTTAGTTCAGAAGCAAAAGGAGGTATTTTCAGCCACAGGAGTGATCTATCATCATGTGCCTAACCTAAAAACAAGGATAACTCTTGAGAAAGAGTAGGAACATGAGAACAAATTTAACCATGGAAAAAGGCCAAGGAAGAGGAACAGTAATTTTAATGCAAAGTGATAGCCACAACTTCACAATAGATTAGAAAATTCCTACTTAGTGGAATATAATGCTTTACAGGTGTTTTGTTGGCCTCATTAACCCCCAAATACTCCAAGAGGGGTAAACAGTTTCCTTGACAGAACTTCATCCAAGTACAGCTGATGATTTTTTCAGAGTTCAAACAGAAACTGGAATAGTATCAATGTAATTCTATCATTCCCCTTTCACATAGCAGAATAAAACAAAACCACTTTTTGATAACATTTTGTTCTCACAAATATATTACTATAGTGTGCATTTACATGTATCCCTTTCTGTCCAAGAGAGTGACTATGACTTTTAAATACAAGGATGGCAAAATGTTATGAATTCATTGAATTTTTTTCTTTTTTAAAAGGTTATGGCAGATCATTACAGAAAAACCAGATCATTAATGAAGTACTATGAACCAGACTGGTATTGTAAAGAACAGGAAAAAGTAAAAGCATTGCAGAAGCATGAGCTAATGTCTGGTAGACCTGTCATACAGCAAAATGCTTAAACAAAGGCCATCTGATTTGTCAAAGTCCAAGAAGTTATATAACATAGAACCATAGTTTGGGTTGAAAGAGACCTTTGAAAGTCATCTAGTGCAAAGCCCTGCAATGAGCAGCGACATCTTCAACTAGATCAGGTTGTCCAGAACCATATCCAGCCTGGCCTTGAATGTCTCCAGGGATGGTGCATCCACCAACTCTCTGTACAACCTGTTCCAGTGTTTTACCACCCACACTGTAAAGAATTTTTTCCTCACATCCAGCCTGAAGCTCCCCTCTTTTAGTTTAAAATCATTACCCCTCATCCTATCTCAACAGGACCTGCTAAAAAGTCTCTCTCCATCTTTCTTATAGGCCTCTCTTGAGAACTGAAAGGCTGCAAATAAGGTCTCCCTGGAGTCTTCTCCAGGCTGAACAACCCCAACTCTCCCAGCCTTTCCTCACAGGAGAATGGTTAATAAATACCTAAAACCTTTCTGCATGAGTGACACAAGTGTTTTGATTCTTATTAAACTCATGTTATTCTCTTCCTGTCCGGGTGTTTATTTCTTATTCATATTATCTGATCACCTTTCTATACTGCAGCTTGTGATATAAAAAGACAGAGCAATGTAAGCGTCTGGAACACAAGCTAGATGAACCTACTGAGGGAAAAAAAACCCCAAATTTTAATGTAAATTGCAAGGTGAGTTGTTGGAGATGCACTTCAGGAAAGTCATGAGCTCCTAATACCTTCTTCCTGTATGCTTCATATAATTTATCCAATGAGTGTTTAATGTAAAATGCATAAGCAGTTATCAAGAACAAAGATTAGAACTGTAGTCTTGTGCCAAAGCAATGCATTCATCACGTAACAGCTAACTATCTATGGCTCTTTGAGTCATTGAGCTACATTGTGGGGAAGCTTCACTAGAAAGCTTATGTTCCCATACAGGCCAGTTCAGAACCCTGCAGCTGGGTCGTCTTCCGGAAGGAAGTGTGTGTGGATTTGAATCTGTGAACTTGAAGGATGCACAGAACCCAGGTGGCCTACTATTCACTACACAAAGTGTAAGAAATGTACAAGTCATCTACTACATTCTAAAGAGTTTGGGCACCAGAGGAACTATGCACCATTTACGTTCAGACCACACCCCTACAAAGCTGCATATAGGAATTAAAGCATTCAACAATTTTTCAGAAACTCTAAAGTTTCTACAACCATAATCATCTACCTGTAGATCAGATAGCTGGGTGTCTTCTACTACGAGAAAACCTTGACATCTTGTTAGATTTATGATATTCACTGAGGTATCCATTTATTACATTTAGTAATAAACCAGTCTTCATCTATATGGCCACATGAGCATTTTCATTTGATTCAGGAGTGCATTTTTGAAATGCATCTTCTGATTATGCCCATCTCCCATTTTTGGTTTTCATTGTACAGTGTTGGCAGAGCAAATGTCCTCTCAAATGACACTAAAACAGAAGATGCAGTTCATACACCAGTGGTTATTCAGTCCACAGGACTGCAGTATAGCTAGTATAAAATAAAAGCCCTCAAAAATACAAAATGAGCAACAGATACAGAAGCACATTCAAACTGCTTAGCACAGAAAACTTACATCTAGTAGCGTGTGAAGATGCTGATCCTGGAAAACACTGTGAAGAAAATCTAAGTCTTTTTCGCTGCAGTCTGTAAGTGCATGAATTTCTTCCAGACTGTCCAGCACCTGTGAGACTGCTCCTATGGGGCAATAAACAGGAAAAAAGAGAAAGAATAAAAATCAATAAAGCAAAGACTCACAGTAAACTGAACTTTGGAAGGGAAACTTTGACTTCACCTGGTACAACTGGAACAGGAACTTTAATTTTTTTTTTCTACAGGAAAACTCACTGAATAAACTTTATGTCTATCAACAGTGCCCATATATAGTGCAATTATTCGTAAGAAATCATTTAACTGAAAAGAGGTTAAAGCCCACTTTTATTAAGCTTTGCTTTGCTCTCTTTTAGCATGGTTTCTAATGATGTCTTATTAAGTTACCTGGGTTATCTGCCTATCCTCACCGTTCTCACCCCAACCTTCTCTTTTTTCACTTTTTGAACTGCTGGCCAACTTCAAATACATATTTGAAATCAGAAAAATTTTAAAGAACCAATGCTCTCACAAAATCTTTTAAAATCAGCATCTGGATAGAGGAGGGAAGAGAGAGAAAGACCTGGCTGCTCTGTCCTCCAGAGAAGGTAAAAAAGGCTGTAACATGAGCTCCGTTTTTTGTTCTGTTTGTTCTGCTAGCCTGGTTATCTCAGACCCAGCACTTGCTGCCTTTTGACCAGTGATTGCTTTGGGTCATAGAAAGGTGGGGATGATTTTTATATGGTGTATGGGTGAAAAGAGAAGCAAGAGATATGGGGACAGAAAGAAGAAACAGGAGGCATTATGGAAGGTGGAAGTCCTTGAGAAGAGTTGAATTCACAGCAGGGGAGGATACAGAAACACAACACAAATCCATAGTAAAACAGCCCATATTGGTTTCTTGTGGAACAACTTGTTTTAAAAATCAGGTATCAGTGGTGGCTGCCACCTGTGTGCATTACTAGAACAGTAATTTTGGCTTATCTAACAACAACCCATGTCTTCAGTTTTTCCGCAGTGGCATAAGCATCTGGAAAGATGTTAGCATATCCAGTGTTAGTCTAAAATGGTGTCTGACAGTGAATGTATTTTCATAAATTCTTAATTCAGGGTATAGAATTCTACGCATTCTGAATTTCACTAATTTCTCCTTAATATGCTTATTTTGTTTACTTATTCATTTATCAAGACAGATAATATCTGAAAATTGTCATATTTCTTAAAATTCCATTCTTCACTATACGAACAATTCTTACCAGCCTTCCTTAGCACAACCCCTTTTATAATATATTGCATTTTCAGAATGTAACAATAACAAAAACCTAATCTTCTCTTAGTCACACAAGGAAACAAGTTAAATTAATGATTTCTCTGAAAACTTTGCAAAACTGGAATAAGCATAACAAAATACACAAACCCTACTATATAAGGCTTGTGACCTCATGGCTGCATGAGTAAGTTACAAGTTTAGAAACTTGCATCACATTTAGTACAAATCTCAACCTAGGATTCTCCTCACCATTCCTTGTACACCCAGGTTAAGAACTACAGTATTCTACTCGCAACTCATAGCTCAGGAGCAAGAAGCCTTCTTAGTCCTCTCCCATTGAGTGTGTCTGACTACTTATTTCCAACTGATGTATTAGTTTAAGTTACATTCCTTTAAAAACTAGTAAGCAAATAAAACTAATGGTTTGTCTTATTGTAGTTGCTATGCATGGGGTCAGGTGCACTGAAGAAGAGAAAAAACTGCTCTGTCTTTGATAATGAATAAGCATACTCAGCTGAAAGAAAGTGTCCATATTCTTCTGCCTGAGCCACAGCTTCCACACTGGGACACACAGCAGGAAACAGATAATACAGGGTCTGGGAATCTGCTGGTTTAGCATGGGGAGATCAGGGCTAAGCCTTAAAGGCAAAGAAGGAAAATACTACCTAGGGACTCAAAAGGGACTATACTGAGATTTTCTTTTAACGTTTTCAGTATGTCACTTAAAGGTTGATGAACTTAGACATCTTCAAGCCTGAAGGAAACTGCCTGACTTTCCAGGATGGAGTTAGCAGAAGGAAATTTGTCAGAATTCTATTTCTGTTCTTGTCATGCTCAGAGTTCAAATTAATTATTTTCTTTTCTAACACAACTTTGCTTTCTGGATTCAAACCCCTTTCAAAATGTATTTGGAGTGCTTAAGGAAAACTCAAGAGAACAGTTGGAAATTTTAAGGCTTGGCTATCTTAAGTCTCTAGTTCTGTTTAATGTTGCTCATAAACACCAAAACATGACCCAAAACCAAAACCAATACCAATGAGAAGTATGATCAAAGTTGTCTGTATTATTGTGAAACACTGAATGCTCTGGACCATGACATTATTTATTTGACAATATTACTTTGGGAATTTTATTTTGTGGAATACTTTGGGCCTTTCAAATAGAAATAAAAGTTACTTTTTTTTTTTTTTTGTTTGCATTTCAACAACCTTTTAAATATCTGGGAATTCCAAAACATTAAGCTTTGTTCATTAGGTATTTTTTCTCCTGTCCATTGGTTGCACTGAATAGATGGCTGTAAAACAAATTTTCCAAGAATATACTTACTAAATTTGATGTGAGGTTCTGACAGTGACTTTGCTAATCAATCAGAATCACAGTTCTACCTTATAGGTTTTTTTTTTACCTAAGATCTTATGCTGTATCTACTGCCATGTCTTTCATGCTTTTTACAAATAACAGGAACCTGCATGAGAAAACAGCACAGTAGCAATATACTGACAGCATGTTATTGCATAAAATAGTGACAGAACGATTCTACAGGCATTTTTGTGAACACCTAAATTCTCTCTGTTACAGACATCTGGTTAAAAGCTGAGGAGTACTTTTCAGAAGAGTTTTAAATTCAGATAAAAGATACTACATAAAATAAAACTAAGCAATCCTTACAGTACACCTGTCCTTAAAAAGATTCATATTCCATCACATCTAAGTTAAATTTCTAATCTCTGGGGAAAGTGTAAAAGCAATCAATATTTATAATTAAAGCTTGAGTCCTCTAGAAATAGGATTTAATGTCTTTCATCAATGAACCCATTTTAGCCTCAGCATAGATGATAAGAGAAGGACTTAAATGAGCTATTATACAATCTAAAAGCTTAGACTGCTCATGGCCTGTAGCAGTTACAAACAGAATTCACAAATTAGAATGATGCAGAAATATTAGGAAAGCAGGAAAATGAAAGTTGACTAAATTGACTGGCTTGCTTTGTTTGCTTTAAGACTCCCTAAAGTAAACTGTTAGATAATGTTGCTTACTGCCCTGAACTTTCAAGCAGCCCCAACCACTAAGGTGGGATGAATCTCACCCTATGCCTTAAGTTACTGTAAAGATATATACACGTACAATTGCAAAGGAAAGGTTGTAATTCCAGTGATAGAGGAAGGAAACTTTTCTCCACATTAATAGTAACAAAATCAATACCGAACACAGTTCTGTGAGATCCTACTGTAAATGCATATATGTTCTCAGTGTTCAAATGAGCAGTGATATTCTGGGCCATGCACAGAACCTTGTCTTTCTTGTATTCTTGTAAGACTACCTAAGAAAGGATGGCTGCAACTATTCACAGTTCCTTTGGGGCTGACAAGTCTGAAGAGTTTAAAACTATGGGTTTTCACTATAGTAAAAAAAGGTCAGAATGCTTATGGCACTCTTCTGAAGCCAGTACTGGTACATGATAAGTTTTTATAGCTAGTGGAATGACTTTTTAATGATGATACCAAATTGCTTCTAAGAAGATGGAGATGAACAGAGTAGCTTTCTTCCTACTAAGGCAGTTCTATTATTTGTCAGTTTGACATATTTGCTTTATAAGGCAGTAATTTGGGATTATTTCTTCACCTGGTGTGTAGTCAAATTTATCACAATTATTTTCCTGTGGGTTCTGTTACCTCATTTATGGAGATGGTGATTCAGAAGCAGTTCTCTCTTACAACTGAATTCTAGTTCTCATACAGTGCCCTTAATACCATCTGAGGCTGGTATGGGCACTGGCTCAATAAAGGTGCAAGCAGACAAAGCTTTGGTAAAATAAAATGCTGTTATTATATCCTGACATCTAGCTATTCTAATCTGGAACAGATTGGTTTGGCTAGAGAAACTGAACTTTAGAGGTCAGTAGGAGTTGCTTACTTCTTCCCCACAAGAGAGAGAAGAGAATAAAAGGAATATTTAAAATATTGTTCCCAAAATTGCCTACATATTCTCCAACAGTAATATGTCTCCACCATAAAGCACTCCAAATGGTTGCTTTTACAAGGCTCAGCAAACCAGGCAGGTACAACTGACTTCCTCTCTCATGGAGCAGGTAATATAGAGAACTAGTAACTTCTTTTCAGGCAGCAGTGATCTGCAACTATGTATGACTAAAAGGCTGGGTAAAAAGACTTGGATCATGCTGCAAAATACAAAGACTACATTCTGACTACAAATACATTCAAAGAGGGTAAAATAATTCTTTGCCTTTTTTTTTTTTTTAAATACTGAAGATTACAAATGCCTGTTTAATTCTTGGTCAGTCATACGATTTGTCTGAGCAATGAAAACTTATTACAGGAAGCCTGACCTCATTTAAGTACGAAGCTGTAAAACTGTGACCTTTTTGCAAGTCCTGCAATTAGTAATCCAGGAAACGACTCTGCAGAAGACCTTATGACAACCATTATAATAATAGTATATTTTTATTAAAGACTGAGTATCTCTAAACCCCTCAGATTTGAGGAACCATATAAAATTAAGTTCCTGACACCAACCAGTCACTTTAAACCTGTTCACTCTTATAAACAGCCTTTTCAACTGTTCTTTATGTTGTACAAATAGGTAAGTAACTATGCCTTGAAGATTTACAGTGGTTTTTAAATGACAAACCAAAATCTGCAATTTCTCTATATATCCCAATTCAATCCTTATGCCAGTCAATCTACAATCAACATAAGTTGATTTTTCCCAGCTTCATCCCTTGGCTGCCTTCTTGTGTGCAGCTGCTGTAAATGAAATTAAAAAACAACTCCAGCTTTCAAAGCAGAGGCATTTCAGAAGGTAGGATTTACGTTTCACTTTGTGAAGATGTCTCAGGCTAGCACATACAGGAAGGAGAGAAGAAAAAAATGTCAGAAATGGTTACATTTTAGAGAAATAAAAAATAAGAATCACTAAATGAAGTCGCTGGACACAATCTCATAAAACCAAGCATGGGCATTATTGCAAAGTGCAGTTACTTTTAGGAAAAAAAAATTTTATAAATATCGCAAGATTCTGATACAGCACATTGGGGAAGTGAGAATGAGGTAAGTTTTACCAGCTTTGTAATGTGAGATTCAAGTTTCATGGATTTATTTTTCATTTTTCATATATGAAAAATAAAACCAAGATTCTTTACTTCTGCTTCAAGACCACAGAAACTTACACCTTTAAATGACTATTTAGTGACAACTGTATAAATCAATGCTTCCAGTAAGTTTTGTTTTGCTGGCATCTGACTATGATAATCTAAAAACACAAGGCATAAATATTTTAGACAGTTAGGTAATTAAGCACTATCAAAATGCTGTGGAAATGATGAAGTATGTCTGCTGAGGTTTTCAAATCACAATCACATACACATTTAAAACTGTTCACTTTAGGCCTGGTTTGCCCTAGTAGCAGTGGACAGGAGTTAAAAATGTGTATGACAGAACACCACTATTTCCTGTTAATTCTGTAAAGAAATTACTAAACATACACTGTTTCTACTAAAGGCAAGAAAAGACTCTTTTACATTGGTGGTACCTTTCCACTACTTGTGCTGATGTAACTTCTTAGATTAACTATCAGATCTCTTCATCACTTTAAACCACATCTGCAAGAACCACTGGAGCTGAGATGCCTCCAGCCTCGCACAGTAATTCGTTGCTCTTTGCTGTTTGGTACATTCCAGAGCAATTATGTCTGTAAGAACAGATGACAGCCAAAGCACGAGTGTGTATATCTATGTATATATATGCCTATAATAGTTCAAAATAAGGTGGGAGATACACAGAATCATAGAATGGTTTGAGTTGTAAGGAATCTTAAAGATCACCTAGTTCCAAGCTCCTGCCATGGGCAGAGACACCTTTCACTAAATCAGGTTGCTCAAAGCCCCATCCAGCCTGGCCTTGAACACTTCCAGGGATGGGGCACTGCAGCAGCCCTTGTGCATGGTCTCAGCTTGGGCAGGCGTTCTGAGACAGGGAAATAGGAGGACAAAGAGCAACATCCTGCACAACCTGTAACATCAAAAGAATGAACCAAACAATCCATGACTTCGATCAGAAATGGATCATGGACATATGCTGTGCTACCCTGACCTAGAATGGAAGAACTGTTAGCCTTAAATCTTAAAATGATGCAGGAAACCCCCCAGTTTTTACAGCTTGTATTTTGAGACACTGAATTTGTTTTTGAAATGATTGTGGTTTGTATCAAAGGGTCTAGAATTTCACACCTTCTCCTCTGTCTAGTCTAGTCTGTAGATTTTAGAAGTGTTTGTGTTTTCGATCTTTCATGAAGCGTGCAGCTAACTTGCAGCAGAACCTCCTCTCTACATGTCAGTAATATTCCTTCATTAAGAAGACACATACTGGATAATTAAATCAGGTGTATGCATATACAAAATGCATATGCACATATTGTGTATCACATCAACACAGAATGGTCAAGAAAGTTCATGCAAGGGGATAGCAAGAAAAGAATGTATGACTGATATTACAGTATATGTTCAGTGTTAGGAGAAAAAAGCCCATTAGTCCATGAAAACATAAATTTTGGAACTAAAATGCAAACCCAAACCATTTTATCCTTCATTAATTTAATGAAAATAAAATTTTATTTCAGTTGTGCTGCAAATATTGAAAAAAAGAAAAAAAAAACCTAGGTAATTTTAATACTGCCTCTAAACTAGAATCTTCAGAATTCCTTGGGAAACATATCACTCCTGGTTAATTATACTTTCAAAATTATAGACAGATTTAGTCAAAAATGTACAGGCTATTGTTCTTGAACAGGCAGTATTAAAACTGAAAATAGCAAAGAGAAGAGAAGAAAGCTGATTTTTAAACATGCAAAGACACACACCATAGCTGAATGATATGCCTTAAAGGAAAACAAAGGGATACCTACTTTCTGCTGCTAGAAGTCCTAGTAGGAAGGCAGCATTTGGACAAACAACAAACAGTATGAAGATTTCAGAACACGCGATTTATAAAGCTGCAACCTAGCACACTAGTTTAGCCACAAAATAGTATGAACAAAGTGACAAGGTCCCCCCCCCTTTTTAAATATGGTTTCTATGTCTGAAGCAAATGGGACTTGCAGGCTGGGATGGGAGGAAAACAAACACTTGGCATTGGGAAGGTAGCACATGTGCGCAGTGTTAGGTATCTATAATGCTAGACCTATTCCAACATTGGTTAAACTATTTAAAAAAACTCATGGTCAAAAAATTATTTCAAGTAAGATTATCATAAAAGGTGAGCTGAAAAAACTAATTCAACATACTGTAAATGAAGCATAACGTCATACTAATTTACTAATATTTACTAATTAGAATTTAGCAATATTATATTGAAATTATTTTTATCAAAGTTTCAGTGAGAACCAATATGAGAATCATGTAGAAACACAACCACTTTATTATTGTTTTTAATTAGTAATGACTTTATATACTTAAAAGGTTTTGTATCTAAACATACCAGAACCAGAAGATTCAACAGCTAAAAAATTATAAAGATAATAATGGAATATTGGAAACACTCAAACTTATGATGTCAAACCTGATAGTTAGTTATACCTGTAATACTAGATAAGGAATTAATAACAGTAAATTATAAGGTGAATGATTTTCCACCCCCCTCAAGCAGTCATGCTGAAAAATGCTACACAAGGCTCCTTGCAAATATTTACAAAGTAAGTGGAAATTTTTGCATAACAACAGGATTTCTTTTTCTTTTTTTGTGTCAATGAGACTGATAGTTTTTAAGATATGGACTTATACTGCCCATTTTTCCTGTAATCTAAATCCTGTAAAACTACTAAGCACTCACTAACTTGTGCATTAAGCTAGTTTAATGTATATTGGAAACAGTGATCTTACAACTTGGCCATATATTTGCTATTTGATCTCACTCTGAAATACTATCTGATTTAGCTTTTCCCCCATTATCATTACTTTCAAATTTGAAAATGAAGATCTCATACCGCTAAAATTTTCTCATTCAATATGACAATAGTAGAACAAAATAAAAGAATGAAAATTTCAATTTACAGCAATCCTGAGACAAAATATCAAAATGCATTTGTAAAAACGCCATGTGAAATTTATGTCTTGCAGTTGAGAAAACAAGCTAGAAACACTGATGTACACTTAATGTGCCTGCTCTCTGTGCAATGCAAAAGCACTGCTTCTATGTTTGTCACCTTTATTGTTACCACAGAGCTCAGAAAGCACAGAAATGCTCAGGAAGTACTGCAACAGTGCTATTTGTTAGCCTAAGCTAAGTATGTACACTTGGTCAGTCAGTCTCTTATAAAATATGCTGCTGTACCTTTGTGGTTAAACCGAAAACACATTATAAGATGCCTTACAGGAATCTAAGACTTTTTGCAGCAAAAACCTGCTCTGAAACTTGTGAGTCACATTTCACACTATAAACCAAGAAATTCAGGCAGGCATTATAGAGGAAAGCCCTTCATCCAAAAGGTAAGGTTTGCTTTAATCTAAAAATCAGTTATATAGTTTTCCAAAGTCTATGGGCTATTCACTGGCTTAACTCCAACACTGACTCAGTAATTCTGAAAAGGTGGCTACAAAAAATTTTTTGGAAACACAAAGTTATAAACACCCTCTTCAATTTATGTTTTTTTCTAACTGTTGGCCTAAAAACTTTAACATCAGAAATCTACTTAAAACTCCAAAGTAAACTGAACTGACTTCCTGAATTCAGCTTCCCAAGTTAAAATGTCAAACAATTCCAGAGCCTTTCCTTGGGCTGCTGCAGAATGGGGAAGCTGAAGAAGCAAAAGGAGGAGAAGTGAAAAGCTTTACAGTGGTGATGTTCATTCTTCAGCCTTTTGCCAAAACACTTGAAAATTATACCCCCATACTCTCCCTGAGGGGACAGTCAGCATATGACATAAGCAGAGGAAATTCTCTGTGTTAATCTAATTTGCAGTAAGGTAATAGGACAGCCAGGGAGGGTGGAGGTGAAAGAAGGAAGCTGGATGGAGAAGGGCAGCAGAGAGCAAACCGATTGTAATTTCTCCGGAAACTAATTAATTTAATGGTCCACTTCCAATACTTTTTACTGGGCCAATTTTTCTCATGTGCCAGATTTAGCCTTTAGGGCTGCTGATTGCTAACTTCTGTTTTATGTTTGTTTCAGTATGTTAAAAATATCCAAAACATTCACTGATTTGTGAAATTGACATTTACAACTCTTGAAGACAGGCAACCTGGAAGTAAGATGTTTTACATTCTAGCAAAAAAACTATTCCCAAGATGTTTGCCATTTGAGCTGTTTAGTGGCTTTACTAAAGAAGTTACTGAACACAGCCTATCAGTAGCAAAGATATATTATTTTAGTTTAAAAATATTGACCTAATTTTCCAAAACATTTTAAAAGCCTTTGTCATACTTTCTCAAAATTTAGTAAGACTGACTTCTGCCTTGTTACCAACAGAATGATAGCGGGTTAAGTCTAGCCCTTTGGAGAACAGCTGCTGACTAAAGAAGAAATAGATCACCCAGAACAAGCTGTGAGAACCAATAATTATTAATACATTCTATGAATGAAAGGAAGATGTGTACAGAAAAATACCTGGTTGAATTTAGATTAAATTTATCTGTGTTCATTGACATCTAATTTAGTTATACAATTTGCTGACCCTCATTGGAAAGCTCTCTAACAAGAATATCTTTTGTGATTCTATATCTAAAAAAGTCGCCTAACTTGCTACCTATAGTGCCTTCATATTCCAGGCTGTCTGGTAGTATAGGAAGATGCTCAAAGGTTCCAGCAATCCCAGGTTCACTGAACTCTGAGCAAGAACAGCTCTAGATTGGTCCAGAAAAAAAGAAAGAACTGAAATTTTTTGTTTCTGTGTTTAGAAAGACCTGGAGGAGGACAGGATACATAATTTGCATAACCCAATAAGCATTTATATTTTTGCATCTTTATCTTGGTGTGAGTTTCACATTTGCCCATTTCTGACAAATCCCTTAAATTCAATGATAAGCTTCATGAAATTTTATGGGACGATTAAATAACCAGCAACATGTAAAATATTAAATGCTCTTCATTAGAGTTTGTAGTCTGGAATAACATTATGAGCTGTTAGGAAGGAAACTTAAATAGCCTTTAACATAGCCAAGTTTCCACTGCAATTCAAGAGCTTTATGTCTAATTTCTATAAACTAGTTCGGTTTAGAAGCATTACAAGAACCTATCTTTACAAACTAGAAATATTTGAAAATGTTATTAGTGTTCTTCTGAAGAGGATAGATTTCCATATCTAGCAATTTCAGAAGCTGAAATTTGTGGTGTTTATCAGTGATATTAAATATTTTATCAGCTAGTGTAGTCAGTCAGAGACACATCATGAAAACTACTCACTTAGCCTGATTTCCTGATAACCATGATCTCCCATCAGTGAGATCAACAATGTTATTTTAGAGAACAACTATGCTTTCCTGAGAAATCCAAGCTATTGTTTCAGTTATTTCAGAGATGAACAGAAGATAAAAATGGATCCAGCACAGATATTGTGTAGAATTCACGAGTAGTGGATTCATATATTCTGTGAGCAGAAAAAATAGAACTTGTACCTTTGCTGCATACTGATATCTGCAATTACATCACTATATGAGGAAGACACATGCCCTGTTGATGCGAGACTGAAATTGGAAAGAGGAACTGCAGTTTTCAGATTAGGAAAGTTGCCACTACCAATCATGCTGGTGGCCTGCTTGTTTTATTGAAATGGGGGAAGTAACTGAAACAAGAATTAAAGAACTGCAAGTAATTCTGGGTGAAGTAAAATCGACTTATTCTTTGTTTAAAGAATACACGGATCCTTACTTACAAGTGCATCAAGTATTCAAGAGCTAGCTGCCTGAAGTTAGGCATTTTCAATAAATGATCTGAGATTCCCATTCATTTATGTAAAAATGATGAGCAGTGTGCATCTCTAAAGACAAAGCAATTTAACTGAATTCCAAGAAATGAAATTGAAGAATTTCAACCAAAAAAATTGCCCCCAATTCCTATGTTAATGACATTGAAATAATTTATGAAAATTACTTGCTCACATGAAAAAGCAAAAAAGGAACACTTAACATATGCAGCCAATAAGTAATTTTCTCACCTATTAAAATACTGGGAAAAAGAATTATCACACAGTTCATCACTTGTAATTAAGTTCTTGAAATGTCTTCCAGTAAAGTTGGTGTATACATAAAATATTCTGCCAGTACTATTCAGTTTAGATAAATAAGAGAGAGTCCTATTTGCCTTAGATTTTTCTTGAAAGTTTGTTTAACCTGATCCTAAATCCTAATTTTAGTTCAGACAGACCAACCCAGACTTTTGCACTGCAAACATTGTGAGTAACATTATATCAGAATTAAGATACGTAACTATGATAGGTCTGTGTTACTATAGGGACTGTCAGGTTATTTGAATTCCTGGACAAAAGGACTACTTGGAGTAAGATCACTGTCCTGCCCAAGGCCTAGCTATGTGCTCAGAGCACAGCAAAGGTATTATCTTCCCCTTTGAAGTATGTTGGGAGGTCCCTGAAGTACAGGTATTGTCTGTCTCTGAAGATCTGGGGGTCTGAGTTATAGCATCAGAAATACTGTCCAATATATTCTAAAGAGGAGACAATTCATACTGTTCTCCAAAACAGTTGCTCAAGAAACTCTGGTACACAAAGTTTTCTTTCTATAAATAACTATTAGTAAGGTATGAGAACCTTGCTCCTGCCTAAGAATTCAAGACAAAATTTCAGTAAGCTTTTACACTCAAGTAATATAAACATGAGGTTATAGCACCATTTGTAATTAATGTACATAAAACAAATACAAAATCAGACAGATTTCTGTAGAAACTTACAACTGTGCAGAGATTTTATCTTCATTTTCTCCAGTCACTAGCACCATTATGAAAAACTATTTATGCTTTCACATTTAACTGTTAACTTAATATGCAACTTTAAGAAATCATGTGAAATTATTAAATACTTGGTACTCTAGTCAGTATAGCATTAAGACAGGTTGACTGCAGTAAATATACTTTCTGTTAAAATACCTGAGGAGGTGGGGTCTTCAGAGAAGTCTGGCAGCTCTTCGGGGGGGTCACCATAGAAGGAGTTGAATTTGTGGCTTGACACAGCTGCTAGTACTGCCCCCTGAATAAAAATACCCATAAAGTCTAAATTACGCAAAGAAGGATAATGAACATTTCCAGACATCTTGGATCACTCAGTCTCCTGAGGTCTCTCATGTGTTGACTTTCTCAGTGAAGAGTAAATAAATTTTATGGTCTTTGGCTCTGCTTCACTATTACCAGTGATCGTATCTAACAGAAAAGCTGGTCATACACTACTCTAATAAACAGTAAATACATTATTTGCAAGAGGATTTATTTATTATTTTAAAATAATAAGAGCGAAGCCTAAATTCCCATGGTATAATGTAATCAAAATTTCTAATTTGAAGTCATGGAATCAACCAGGTTGGGAAAGACCTTCAAGATCATCAGGTCCATCTATTCCCCAGGACTGCCAAGGCCACCACTAAACCATGTCACTAAAGCCTTGTCTTCCAGGCCTCCATCTTGCAGGGATGGTGACTCCATCACTGCCCTGGGCAGCCTGTTCCAATGCCTGGCCACCTTTTGGGGGAAGGAATTGTTCCTAATATCCAGCCTAAACCTCTCCTGGAGCTGCTTGAGGCTGTTTCCTCTTGTGCTATTCGTTGTTCCTTGGGACAGGAGACTTATTTCCATTTCCCCTCTTACCTAGACTGGGTGGCTTAGCAAGTACAAAAATTCACTCTTTAAAACAACACAATATGTCGTTGTTTGAGAAATGGTCAGAATCTGACACTGACAGCACTATGATATTTAACATCCATAATATATCGATATGAAAATGTATTAATCTCAGACTCCCAGAATGAGTGTTACACAGGAGCAAGTTTTGCAGCAGGCAAAATGGACAATAGATAATTTCATGAAGCATTCTGTAGAACAGTGCTTTGATTAAAATGGTAGAAAAAAAATAGCACAGGTATAAAACCTCTCTGGTGATTAAATATAGTTGCTTCACTGCAATAAATCTGGGAAAGATCTGAAACTGCATGTAGAGTAGGAAAACACGTCATATTCTGAAATGTACTAGCCAACATTTTAATGAAAGCATTACCTGGACATACAAACCACCTAAGAGAAAGTGCTGTTTGTGATGAACTACGACAACTGTTGCATCCTAATGTTGCAGCTACATTAAGTTTTTGCAAAGCAGCAGCTCAATATGTATATCTGATTCTGTGTTTTATTACAAATCATAAAAACCACTCATGAATTGTAATGCTGCATGCTTCTATTTTCTCAGCCTTTCAGTGAATTTTAAAATGTTTTTCTGTTAAACTTTCCAAGATAGGAATTGGGGGGAAACCATGTTGTCTTGGGCTGAAATGTTAACATTCTTTTCAATATAGCTAGAAAATAATCTTGTGTATAGTTAAACATAAAGGGGATAAACTGAAGAATACGTCTTGGCTCTTCCTGAAAGAAGACATTAAAACATTATGTTCCTTTTATTATACATGTAACACAGTATTAACAGAAGCCACTGTACTATTCTCTCCTCTCCAATAATTCGTATTACATAGTATTACTGAATTAACTTAAAAGGAAGACCTCAAACACACCTGGGTTGATATCTGACAATTTGTGCTGAAATTTAGTTTGAAAACTATGCATTGAGAAAGGATGAACACCCTTAACAGGACATTGCAACAAACAACTGTGAACTGTTTCAATTTGTTATTTTATTGCTGACTTCAGAGTACAGATTTCTCTTAGTGCATTTAAAATGAATAAAGTATCACACAAAATTTAAGTTATCTAATTACATTATTTTAGCACTACATTCACTTTACCTTTAGTTTTCTTCTTGCATTGAATTTTCTCAATTGTTCTACTGTTTCGGGAAGATGAATCTTGTATGCATAGCGATCTCTCTCCTTAAAAAAACCCACAACACAAAATCCCCAACCAAAACAAAAGAAACGTTAAAAACAAGCTCTTAATATTCTCACTACATTAGGAAGCTAGACAAGAAATGTACCAGCTTATAAGCACCCTAAGGAGAATGAAGATTTGTTGCAACTGAAGGAAAACTAAGAAATAGAGAGAGAGAAAAATATTTGGAAAGAATTCTTAACTTGGGCCAGGAGTATTTTATTTTTGTAATTTTATTTCCTACTTTGCAGTAAGACCCTACCCTTTCATTTAACTGTTGTACTTTTAGTCAGTCTGTGGCTAGCATTGAAGTTTGAAAGGGGCAAACATGAAGTAGTTCTGCTACTCCCAGAGAAGCAATGTGTTCAAGCACTCTTTTAAGGGGTGCTTGGTACTTCAGGTAAGCCTGGGAGATGGGGTACACGTCCAACATAGGAGGAAGTGCAAGCTCGATGGCTGATGGCATCAGCTCCTTTCAAGTGGATAGGTTTCAACCCACAGTTTCCCAATGTTCAGAAGAGTGTCTTAACTACTGTTATTCCCAAGAGGTACACACTCCTGCCCTCCTTTTATAAGCTAGACCATTCTGCAGCTTGGAATACAAGAGTCAGAGCCAGAAAGACAGCAGAGAAGAGGAAGAACAGCTCTGTTTGCTGATAGACCATTTACTTGGAAGGAGAAGAACAGATGAGTCTGTGCTTCCCATGTTCTTTTTTTTTGTGGTCTTTTTTTTTTTTTTTCTGTATGTGTGAATATTTGTCTAATGTATAACTTTATATACAGTCCAGGAGCAGAGATCAGAATAGCACCCTTTCCAAATAAGTAACCTGTTTAAGTTATTGGTATTATGACTCTCTACCCTGCACCCACGCTATAGAAAATAAAGAGGATAACAAAGAAAAATAGTTAATTCTTCAGTTTCTGCCACAGAAAATTAAATGCTCTGAACCAGTACTAGCCACTTCTTAAATCTGCAACATGTCCATCATTTCCCATTCCAATGTCTATACTCTGATGCTGCTAAAGATGCCTAAGTGAGTTTGCTATTGCTGTTAAGCAAGAGTTCAAATCTTGTCATTATCAAAATCTCAGGCTCTAATTGCATAAAGTATTTGAATCATATTATGACATATTTTTTACAATGCCACATCTACTATGAAAAGTTCAAAGAAATAAAGAAACAAATTTTTTTTCTCCCTTGAAGAGGAAGCTGGTATGTCAACGACTGCTTTTATTACCTTTAACCAGGGATGATTCAGTGCTTCATATACTGTTATCCTTTCTGCTGGATCCAGCATAAGCATGCGGCGTACCAGATCTTTGGCACTTTCAGAAATATGGCTCCATTGCCTAGGATTCATCTGATTACAAGCAAGAAAAAAATGAAATTAAATTAGTAATAAGAATATAGAAAAGAACCTTTTATGTAAAGTAACTGCAGAAATTTAAGTGGTTGGTACTGTAACCATTTTATTATAATAAATATAAAAGGAAGTTTCTAAGATTGTTAATAACTTACAAAATCATACATTAGATGCTATTGAAATAGCATATAAAAATTGAAAAGTGAGCTCTGTATTACATAAAAGCTGACATATACTTGGCATTATATTATAATCGCAGCACAATTTTCTACTTATGCTACGTTTTATTCAGATAAAAGTGACCCTTCACTAGAAAAAGAAAAAACAATTAGGCTTTGTCTGACAGTTACCTATGCATATGATAAATGTAGAAGTTAAATATACTCCTGAAATCACTACAAGGAAAGGCATGATAGTCTGTCTAGGTCAACCCACAATTTCATGCCAGCGATGCTGAGTATGAGGGGAGTAAGCTAATGCCTGTTAAGGACTACTCTGGTCTTGTCCCACAGGTGTCAGGGACTACAGCTCTTCCCAATAAATTCCTTTCAACTTTACAACAGTTAGGGATCTTCAGCCACTCGGGCAGGAAAGCCTGACATGTGATCAACAATACAAGCAATCGCAACTCTTTTTAGAGCAGAACTGTAGGAGACAACAATGCGAGGGATGAGCTTGAATACATTTTCATCTTGTGCATATGCAGGTTTGTGTCCATCTAGTCAAGATCATAGAATCATAGAATGGTTTGGGTTGGAAAGGACCTTAAGATCATCTAGTTCCAACACCCCTGCCATGGGCAGGAATGATAAAACCATACTAAATAAAATTCTTTCTTTGATAAAGGATTCTGTCTTAAGCTATTTCATGTATTTCTTCAATTTATGAAGAACTTAAGTTTTATTTAGATAGTACACTGCTAATTTTACAAGGTACTAAATAAAAATTCAAAAATATAACCAGATTCTTTCCAATGTTATAATCTCTTTGTTTAAAGAGGTATATTTTACTTAAAATATATCAGTTTTACTAAAAAATGACTGCTTTACATTGGAGCACTCAGAACATTATCTGGCTATGAAATGCACATTTATAGTTGTGATTTGTAGTTTATTTTCAGCTTTAATGAAAGGAAGATAATTGCAAATTTGCAGCAAGATGGTTTTAAAACTCTTGTAGTATTTTCACTGAATAGACATATCGTTGTGGAAACAGGAACAGAGAAGGAACTGAGAAGACACAATGTACTGGCCATGACATTATTTTTTTTAAACAAAGAAAAGTTAACTCGTACACTTCCAGAAGTTTTTAGCTGTTTAAGAGATTTCATAAAGAAATCTTCCATAAAGTGAAACTGGAACATCTACCAGTCTAAGCAATTCCAAAACTAGTGCCATGAAGAAATCCTGTTGTTTCTAGGAATACAAAATTTAAAGATATTTTAGCAGAGTACTGTTAAGTTCACATAATAAAATACTTTCTAAACTGTACTACGTACTGTCAGGCAGTTTTAGGAGTTTCCACTCTTAATTTGTTAATACACAACTCATTTATGACCTCAGTTGCAAACTGATCTTAGACAAAACCACAAAAAAAGTGAAGTCAAAGCTTTAAATTTGTCTCCACAAGGGCTCTAGGATACTTATGTTGTGAAAATGCCTATCTTGCATGCACACTGATTTGCTTTCAGTTCTAAGTGGTTCCTTTTGAATCATCATCAGCACTTTACTACATACTTTAAAGAAAAACATGTAACTATGTATTTACAGTAACATGCATTTTATTTTACATCAAGACAATATGATGACCAGCTTTTATGATAATTCTTTCAGTTGATTAAAAAAATTAAATGATCTATAAACCTAAGGAAACATACAGTATGTTATACTTCACAGCCAAACCTTATGCATTCCTATTGAGCTAAATGTACAACCACAGTGTAGTTGTTGCACCCATTTATTATTTCATCTGAGTAAATATTCCCATATTCTTATTACCAACATTAATACAAAACACAGCAGGAACAAGATAGACTGGAGACAGAAAATCATCTCTCTTCCTATGTAACACAGATTTCTATAAGTTTCAAATTTATATCAGGCTAAGTACAAAAAACAACTTCCAGAAATTTTACCAGCAGAGCTTACCTTACTGGAAAAGGATTCAGGTATACTGTCATTTACCTTGTATTTTCCTTTAATAATGCCTTCAAATAATCTTTCCTTGGTTCCATAAAAAGGCAAACAACCGCTTAGCAGGATAAAAAGGATCACGCCACAACCCCAAACATCTACAGGCTTCCCATAAGGTTCCCTTTTTACCACTTCTGGGGCCATAAAATGAGGTGTTCCTACACGTCCTAAATGGAAATAAAAAAAAAAAAAATTGAGTCAAAGTGATGTGTGTCAATTATAGCAAAAAAGAATACCACTGCATTAAACCAAAACAGTTTTAATAGGTTTTGTTCTCGAGTTAAGCAGTTAACACAATTCTTTTTTCCTTAAGTTTAGTATTTATTAAATATATCCAGTAAGACAAATCAGTCGTTTCCCTTTTGCTTGATCTATACTTTTATAAATTAAAGAATATTTTATCCTGCCCTGCAGACTGTGAAATAAGACTTACATAAGAGCATTAAGATTATTAAGTGAAACATGACATATAAAAGTAAAAATATCAATCTGGGCAACCTTTGAAACAGGAATTATTTATTCAGAGAGCATGTACAAAGACATTGTAGAGCTGCTTCTAACTGGCAAGAGCATAGTTTGGTCTGATGCTCTGCCCAAGCTTTAGCCAGTCTACTGAAACTGCCAAGAATGCAAAATGCTAGCAAATAAATTGTTCATTTATTTGAAGAAGAGAATGTCTAACCACAGACAAGGATATAATGCTAATTTGTTTCACAATGTGCTTTCAATAAGTGCCACACAGTAATGGTTCTCGGACACTACTGATTTTGGATTGGTAATTAACATACACCCATTAAAAAAAAGTATTTAGGACTGACAAATCTTTTGAGTGGGTAAACTGATTAAAATGACTTCATTGAATTTCTGTGTAACACATTAAGCCAAATAAAAGCAACAAATGCTTTACCTCTCCCTATAAATGTTTCCCGTTGTAAAGAGGTTTGTTTCCACTGCAAAGGGTTTGCAAGAATTAAGCTTGAATGCTCAGGGCATCACTGACATGTACAAACACTGCTGTATTTGGACTACCCTGGTTCCACTAAGTACTAACAGAAGAAAAAATCACAAATGTACCAAACTGTTACCTCTTGTACCACCTTCATAAATTATTCTTGCTTACTGATTCTACAGTGGAATTCAGAGGCTCCATTCAAGGCTTTCAGCACCTTTGTTCTGGCTAGGAGAGTTTACAATTAAGTCTAGACAATCCAAGGTGTTCACATGGCATGTATTTAATTCAGTCTTGTCTTGTAAAGAGACTCTTGCTGGGCTACCCTAGCCTATCCTGCACACCATTTGCATGTGAGTTAGCTAAGTCACAGCACTGGTAACAAACACCTAGGACACTATTTCCTGGCAGAAGCTTACTCAGTAAAGACCATCTTTCGTTTATACCACCATGCTCTATTAACTAGTCCCTACTCACTCCTTTTTACATCTACAAGGATTAATTAATTGACAGAAGGCATTTCCTAACTTCCCCCTTGCCCCCCCCACAAGATACCATCATTTGTGACAACAAAAGCATCAACATTTCCAGCTCTGTATCAGACTATGCATGTATATAAGCAGCCTCTTCAAACAGTATTTTTATACCACTTAGACTACTCACATGACATTAGTGGTATTCATACCACAGTCTGGAAATCTTCAGTACAGAAGATACCATGCAAGACTGCAGAGCAGTCTGGCTTACCCAAGTCTTGTTTATCTCAATGCTAAACTTCCTGGCATTTGGGTGCAGAGGCACCCATTTGCAATTTTGGAGCAGGTGTAACTGTACACATTAAAACCCCCAAACATTTGTGGTAATAAATGTTGCTTAAATCTTTTTTATCAATATGAATGGAAAATCACATATACTCTGAAGATTCTGCCTTCCTACCAGGCTTTCCAATTGCTGTGATGCAATCTGGGAAGTCTTGAGAAAAGTGATTTTTCAAAAGATGAAAAGCAGAAATCAGTAGAAGGCAAGATATCATGGAAACAAAGCAAGATATTTAAAAGAGCCATTAAAATTCAGTGAGATACATGGTCATCTGGATGATGTAGCTAATGACACTAAGAATTCTATGTATCAAATGATATCTAAGTTGACTGAATGTGTATTTTGAAGAATTATGTGTCATTCCTCTCAGCTCAGGACCTTCCCTGTGATTTAAGCAAACAATTACAGCGATGAACATCATAAAAAAGTGACTGTGTGCTGTGAGAAGTAGACCTAAAGGTTTGGGGTTTAGTTTTTGAGGGTTTTTTTTGCCAGTGCATTTAAGTCTGCTGGGCATTTGCAGTACAACGAAGGCCAACATCTTGTCCTGAGGAAAATTTGCCCTTGCAAAGAATTATCCAGCCTACAATTTCTTGTATGGTGTAAAATAGCATATTTAGCAGCAACACATACTACATAAGGAATACAATAGCACTATTGGGTATAGACATTTAGATGTCAAGGTGCTAGGAGTGGGGAGTGGGGGGGCACTGCAGCAGTGTTCCCTTTGAGGGGAGGCTGGGGCTGCCCCATGCTGAACACAGCCGGTTCCAATGGACCCACGGCAGGGGCACAGCTCAGCCCAGCAGTCAAGGTGGTGGTGCCTCAGATAAATGGCAAGAAAGGGCAAGAAAGGGAAAAACATTGCCCAGCAGTGAGGAGTATAGGGAAAAGTGTGAGAAACAGCCAGCAAGCACTGAGGTGAGAGCAGGAGGAAGTAGAAGAGGTGCTACAGGTGCCCCAGCAGAGATTTCCCTGCAGCCCCTGGAGAGGCCATGGTGGAGCAGGTAGCCACCCTGCAGCCCAAGGATGACTCCATGTTGGAGCAGGTGGATATTCCCTGGGGGAACTGTGGCCTGTGAAGGATCCACACAGAAGCAAGGGCACAGGGTGAGAAGGAAGGTGAGGCAGAGAGGGGCTGTTGTAAACTGACTGCAGCCCCCATTCCCCATCCCCTTACATTACTCTAGGATTGGGGTTAAGGGAGTCAGAAGTGAGGGAGTAAAATTGTGCCCAAGAAATAGAGGCGATGGTGTTTTCATTTTTGTCTTTGTTTCCCACTACCCAAATCTATTTGAATTGACAATGAATTCAACTCTTTTTCCCCAGCTTAGGTCTGTTTAACCTATGATGGTAACTGGTACATGGTTTGCAGATATTTACCTTGACCTGTGAGCTTTTTCATACTATTTTCTCCCCCTGCTCTGATGAGGAGAGGGAGTGAAATGAGCTGCTGGTAAGAGTTTGGTCCTTAGCCAAGGTCAACCCACCACACATGTTATGCTGATATTAACATACAGAACACTGATTGATTGGAGAAAAATAAGGTTAATCTTCCTCCAAACATACAGCTTGTTTCTTTCATTTTTAGTTTTGAAATATCACCTTAGATGATTTAATTACAGGCTGTACAAAATAAATACTCTACAGTGTCAAGAGAGTATCAAAAATGTGTACTTTTTCTTCCTTCTCCCCTTCAGCAAATAATGTTTCAAATGAAAATTATTTTGCTGAAATTTATAAGCAAGTAAAAACCTTCATTATTTATATGTACTAATAAATATATGCAGAACAGACCAGTTTCTTGAAACTGAGCATTAAACACCTTCCCTAAATTTTGTGAAGCAGGGTCTTGATGGTGGACAACAATTTCAGATTTCCTTTCCTTGACTTCCTGACTGAGTGCAAGAAAGTACCCAAATACTTACAAAACTACTGAAAAGTAGCAAACATAACTTGCAACAGTACACTTATCAAAACTGCAGACAAAACATAATATGCAAGCTTTTCTTACACAGTAGCCACACACTGCCAGCACTCTGTTCATTATCAGTGGTGTTCATGATAATTTTTTTCTAGAGACACATTTTTTTCTAACAAAACAAGCTTCTTGAGGTTTTTGTTTCCTACTTTCTACGTGACAATAGACAAATCATAGCCTCTTTATACTTCAAGGTTCCTATTTTGCTTTTTCTGGCAACATCACATGTTGTAAGAATGTGAGGCTGCATGTCCACTTAGTATACAAGTGCTCTTACAGACAAATTGACTGACTTAGAAGTTATGGTTGAAAAACACCATCCGTCTCTGATTACCCCAAATATTCTTTCTCCTCCCTTGGAAGTTAAAGAAAGTAGATCACAAGTAGAAGAATTGGATCTTTGTTGCCCTAGTTCAAAACCAGTACACCATAAAAATCCACTTTAATAAACTGCTTAATGTTGAGCAGAAGGAACAGACTAGTTCCATAATAGGAAACATTCTACACAGCTGTTTAAAACCCCAAGAGACTGCTGCTATAAACTAGATGAAAAATGGATGCTACTTAATAGCATGCTGAAAAATCAGTACTACTAAACCTTAATACTCACTTTCAAATTTAAAATGAGAGCTCCATAAAAACAAATGAAATGAGAAGAAAGCCAGGCTAACTTAATAAAATCCTGCCATTTACCACTGTTAGATTATAATTACTGAAAATAATTACAGAATGATTTGGTTTCGTAACCTTTTTAGTACAGATTAGTGGATCTTGATACTTTAGACCGCAGGGTGATGGTGGTGTGAAAAAGCAAACCCAGAAATAACAGAAACTTAATTGGTTGATACTGAACTGTCCATTTAAATAGGACAAGAAAATGTATATATGTGTGTATTAGAAACTTCAAAAGGCTAAAATCATTTCTGGGGCAGGTGTTATCCTTGTGACAATGAACAACTTCACTGGGTTCATCTAAAGGAGCAAATACTGCTTTTGAGGTTATTCTAAAAAACCGACTTGAGCAAGGACTGCTGAACTGCACTTCTGAGTCACACTTAGCTCAGCAAAACGAATGGTGTGCACGTATGCACATACATTGATAGGGATTTTTCCTATGTTGCAACTACAAGAACTGTAAGGTGAGCAGCAGCAGCAGGATAGACAAAATCTTGTAGACAGCAAAGTCTCTTAAAATCCTGGATACTCACTGCTTTTTAGACCAAGTATCACTTCTGCTGAAAATTATCTAGTACAAAATTTGCCTTCTAAATTTGTGCAGTGTAAAATTTTAAAATTGTTCCAAACAGTTCAGTTGTTCTAAAATATTTTAGAAGATTTTGAATTTTCTTTAGTGTTCTGGGAGAAGCTTTGCATCTTTTTGGAAGCAGTGTGAGAAGGAATAGTAAGTAAAGGCATTTTTCTCTCTTTAGCAGGTAACTTCTGCCTTCTATGGGTCTTCTATTCTTCAGGATATAAGAACACTCATGGACGTATTTGAATGACTGCCCATAAATATTAACATTATTTTATTTAAATATTATATGCATAGTATTATTTATATAAATAATAATTATTACATATATAAATCATATAAACATGATTTTCAGTTGTATCTGTATGTGAGAAGAAATCAGGTGGAAAACTGGAATCAATTTTCTGTCTATATGTTTCTAGGTTCTTAAGCAGAAGTAGTTCTTCTTAACTAGAAGTTAAGTTCTAGTTCTTCTTAACTATAAGTTCTAGAGTAGCATTAATAGAAAATCTTCACTATATGAAGACTCAGCAGTGGTATGCAGTCATTGTGATACTTGCATGCATCCAATTTATTGTAAATAAATGCCTACATTAAAGTATTTACTGACCTAGGAAGCACTCAGTGCCTGAATAGGTACAGACATTTGGTATATAATTTCTAAGGGTAAGATTTCTTATCAGCCAGTTTTGAAGCATGATGGTAGTCTGGATATTTATAAATTGCTAATTTTACTGATTTTTCCTGTGGATAAACAGAGAGCTTCAGTCTTCAGATGTTGTTAATCTGATATCATTTACAAGCACCAAAGATAAATATTGACTTACCTTTGATAATTTAGTTTCTATGACTCTTTCCATATTATTCCAGACAATAGGGCTATGCTTTCCACAAGAAGAAGAGTATATACAGAGACCCAATCAGATTTTGTCATCCCTAAGGCAGGGGATTGATGACCAAGATATCAGAAGGAGAGTCTTTCAACAGCAGTAGTATCTGAACGATGTATAAGGAAACAACTGGAACAAATAATTTTTAGGAAAAAAATGTGAGGTACTAATAAACATCACCATCTGACCTCTCACAATAGTGTAATAAGAAATATGTTCATAAATTAAGGAGTTTCTTAAAGAGTGGGATGTCCAGAATAATGTGGAAGGAATCAAAGAATCACACACAAACAGATCAGCTAGGTCAATACTTTACTGCTTTTAATTCCTTTCCACATTACTCCAGACAATAGAGATGTTTAAGGCAGGTGTATAGAGAAGATGAATAGGGAAAAAAAAAAATAATGAAAGAGGAAAAAAAAAAAAAAGGCAATTCAGCTTCAGCACAGAAGACTGCCTGAAGAAAATGTATTTTAAAAGATGCATCAGCAGACAACTGGACAACTGGATATTAGTGTCCAGAAAATGAACAAAGCAAAGATCATATGTTAAACAGACAAATTATAATAACTGGTTCATGGCATTTTCAGCCATAAAACTGTGATGGAGGAAGTAAACCTAAATTGGCTTTTAAACACATTAGCCTATTGTAAGTGCTCTCAAACCGACCCAGATGTGAAGTGGAATTTCTGAGAGACAGTAAACCATAGTTGTATCTTTTAATTTTATTTTTTTTTTAAGTTTTTAAAGCCTTCCAGAAGTAAAAATTTGAAGAGTCTCACATTTTTTTTATTTTGCAGGGAAAAAAA